>NC_085048.1:88139486-88413316 GCF_963662255.1 Cinclus cinclus
ACCCAGTGTCAATATTTTGCTTGTATTTGTTTTTTTTTTTTGTTAACATCTTTCTTGCTGGACACAAGCTTGTGAATTTAAGTCTCTAATAGGACTGGTGATTGAGGAAAGTAGAAGAATAGAGCAAGTGCTGTCCAAAATGCAGTTTTTTCTAGTAACCTTTTTTTTTCCTGTGACCCCAATGCAAAAAAAATGAATTATTTTCATATAGCAGTTTTGTGCTTCAGTACTCTTGCACTTCTCTGGCAGCAAAAGGTTACATATCAAGTTCTTACCTTTGCATAAAAGGAAGGCTCAGGGCCAGAAGGGAAAATAGAAACACCAGGTGCTGGAACAGGCTTTGATGGAGAAGAAGACCCATCATGAAGCAGACTAGCAAGTAAAATCCAGGCCCCAATCAGTTCCTGAGGTGTATGAGATGAGCTTATTTACTTGGGTGTCGCAGAGACTGCAGCACTTGTTCCTTTCTTTGCCTCTCCAATACACTTCACAGAAATAGAGTTTCATAGCTCTATTTTTCATTCACGCCATACAGTTATGTGCATTTCTTTGCCCCACTATTATATGCATGAAGTGGCAATTAACTTTTCAAAACCTACTGATTTTTCAGAAGGTTGCAGAAAATGCTACCCTGTGATAATAGCGTCAGCCTTATATTAGTGGTAAATTTTGTAAGTGAACTTTGTTTCCTCCCTGAGTAGGTTTAACTGTCAGATTTTCATACCTCATACCAGCCACAAAATGGATTTATGAGCCTGCAACTGAGAAAGTTTTCTCTGCAGGTAATAGTACCTTGTATTCTGCCTGGTGGGAGAAAGTAGAGACTAAGGATTAGAGCAGTGGTTGTGGACAAGAGGCTTGCAGTTAAAACTGGTACTTTAATGCCGTGATGTACAAGGATTGGCTCAATCAATTCCAGCATCTGTGATTTTTCCTACTGTGACTCTGGAGATTCTCCTGGCTTTCATGCCCAACAAATGGAGTCCTGCTCTACAATACAAGTTACCAATGATGAGGCAGAGCTTTACAAAACCACGATCATTAACTAGAGTGTCTGCACTTCCCCAGTCCTGCCAATCTGGGTCATAATCCTCTAAGTGAAAATGCATTTTAAATAGAAACTCTCTTTCCTTCACAGCTAAGAACAGAACTGCCAACAGCCTACAGAACAAAAAGTACCAAAATGTACCTGTCTGTAAGTTCAAAAACAGGCCTTACGAGTTTGCTGTGTGGTGGTGTCTTACCACAGCCATTCTGTTGCTAGAAATTCCATGTGCTAAATAAATGTTGTGGTGGTGGTGTTTTGTAATTGAATGAAATAATAATTTGAGCTTATTTCAGAGAACATTATAGCTATTCCCATGGTGGTTGTATTAATACAGTGGAACTGTAATCCACATGTGGATTTTTTTATCCTAAAATGAATGGATTTTTTTCCTGTTTTATAAATTACATAATGAGTTTAAATTAAACTACAAAGAAGTGATAAAGATGAGGGTAAAACAGAGTCACTCTTATAAATGCTCATTAAAAACACAGTATTAGTTCAAAGCCACACTTCGTTGCTTTCTTCTGGTGGAAAATTAAAACAGTACGAGTTAAAGAACTCCCAATTTTGTACTGCTTATCATGCTGAATTTTCAGGTCTGTAGCTGCACTGCTCATACATGCAAGCCATGGATAATGTACCACTCCAGTGGTAGTGGCCACTTTTAGCCAGATCATTTTATCACCTTATACCCATACACATTCACCCACCAAGCACAGTGTAGATAAAAGTGGAAGACTGAGATAAGTCAAGGGCAAAGTGCTAAGATATTGTAATGTCTTGGGATTTTTGTGTTTACCCACTCATTTCATGTGTTTGGAGTCTGAAAAAGTGTTTATAGATTTCTTTATTTTTAAAAAAATGGGGGTGGCAGGGAGCAGATTAAGCAGGCCTATGTAGACCTTGAACAGAAACTTGTGAGGGAATAAAGACTAATAAAGATCTGGAAAGTCTGGTTCTTCTCAGTTTCTTGTTTGCCTGACAATTTGATGGCAGTATGCTGCACTTTCCCAAAGGGCATCACAGAACCAGGGTCAGCTCTCCACAAGCCCTGCTGTAACACTGGCAGAGTGGATCCAATTAAGATGAGCATTTATAGGCAGCTGCTCATGGTCTTACAAATGCAGGAGGCATCTGTATTTTGGCTGCTTGGCAGAAGAAGATTTTTTTTTTTCATTTGTATTTATATTTTGTATTTGTATTTTCAAACAAACACACATACCAGAAGCATTCAGCCTTAGAATGCTGAAGGGAGGTTTCTGTATTAGACTTGAAAGGAGTGAATGCTCCAGCCTTGCCCATTTTTTCTGACTGTGTAACAAGACCATTTTTCCAGAGAGGTAATGTACACAATCCAATTGATGCAGTAAAGAAAATTAAGAAACCCCCTGTGGGCAAAACCCAGTCTCCAATAAAAATATATATTTTAAAAACTAGTCAATTATTAGCCAAGCTGCTGGAGCATTAGTACTCTCTATGAAGTAACCTTTGGCTGATGGACCTGTCCCCTTTGACACTGACGCCTGAAGACACCTCTCCTACCAGCCAATCCCCTGAGCACTGGGGTTGGAATCGCAGGCAGTCTGCTCACAGAAAAAGCACTCTGCAAATCCTTACCTCTCAGGCAAAAGTTTCATAGGTGGTAGACCATGGAGCTTCTTGTAAATGTAAGAAAATGGATAGAAGAAAACAAAACTGCCTTTTTACCACCTGTTTGCAATAAGCTTATGTAAGTAAATGCAGATTATTTTTTTACCAAGTTATTAGATATACAAATATTCCTAGCTATAAGAGGAAGCTGCAGTAGTGAATACATGGTAAAGATTAATAAGGAACCATAGTTCCTTTCAGGCTGCAGACAGAGTGCTGTTCCAAAGAACAAAAAGTGAGTGAAATCTGATTTGGAATAACTCAGCAGAAGCTGCAAAGGTCAATTTGAATACAAGATATTTGCCTCAACTCAAAGCCACTTGTAGCAGGGAGACCGAGTTAAGACAATTTGTGTCAGGGTATGTGACAACAAACTCCTAGAAATCAGAGGACATGGCATCATATCCAAAAACAAATTACAACCTGAAGTAGCTAAAGATGCTGAGAATCATTCCAGCATCACAGAGGAGCCAAAGCTGCAGGAGCAATCAAAATCAGAAGGATATAACATTGAAAAACAAGTGAAAAAGGAATGGCAGTGGTACCAGAGGATCAGATTTCTGGAGCATTTCCAGATCTGTCAAGGCAGGAGGGTAGGGAGCCTGAAGGGACAGTTTACAGCAGTTTACAGTATTCTGAATGAGACAGCTAATATAAGGAAAAAAAGTGTGGGCATTATGCAGTTGTATGTACACCATGCATATTCTGTGTGTCAAAGCTTGTGAAAAAATTCCAGTGTAAGTTAACCAATGTGTGTCAAAATATTAATGAATATTTCTTTTGTCAGTGAAGTTGAGGAGAAAATATTTTGTCTAAAACTCTGTATGCAGAAAGCTTGCATGAGAAAATATTCTCTCTAAGGAGTGATATAGAGCCAGGTTTTATAAAGAAATTAAAAAGCATTTTCTTTAATTAAAAAAAAAAACAAAACAAAAACCTTTCTTTACTATTTTAATTACTAAAAAAAAGCAAAAAATATGCCTATTGCTGTACCCTTAAGTGCTATCTCTAATGAAAAGCTGAATGGACACGAATGTGTCAGTGATATTAATTTCCATTCACAGGTGCAAGGGTTACTTTTCAAAGCAATGGTTACAATACAAAGAAAAGGTAAAGAGTACATGCTTACTGCCATGTCTGTGTTGAAACTACAGCTGTATGTAAAACTGAAAAATGATGAAACTTAAATCAAGACAAGTGTTCCCATTTCTTTCATTTTCAAAATGGATTTAGGAAGCATTTTATGAAGCATATTCATTTCTGAAGCTTACCAATGAGAATGGGAAAATTTTAGTATTTTACATATATGGAATATTTATGTGTTTCTTTCCTTATCAGTACAATGAACCTTTTTTGGTTTTACTGCACTGTTCTGTACTGCTTACTAGTAGTTCTGTGTAAACCCTGAGTAAACCTGGAATGTAACATCTATCATAGATCTTTGCCCATAAACATTTTAAGAAGTTACAGTGAAATTATAAATATTTTTTTTGTGATAAAAATTGCATAGTTTAAAAGAAAATCCATTTCCAACATGGCTTTAGCTTATGTAGAAGGAGAGTAAAACCATCTACTGCATGGATTCTGAGTCTACCACCACCTGCACCTGGTGTTACCTAAATGCTTTCAGTATTTTCCATGAAGCAGCTAATAGATTTCCAGCATTTTTTCAAAAGCTTGATCCTTTATGTGCTGAGTAGAGGTGTACAGGGCAATCTGTTCGCTGTGTCCTACTGCTTCATTGGAAAGCAACCACCACAAAATTTAAGTAACATAAAATACTTTGTTTCAAGGGAGAATTAAAACTAGCTCTCACAGCAAATCGTTAGGGCTTTTGGTATCTAAAGTTTTAACAGCTTTCAGGCTTTTATGACCCTGTGTTCTGTACATTTGAGAGGATCACAATTTTTAAATACCTATTTGGAATTTCAACACAAACCCCCAATTCCTGAATTACTGCCTCTTCAGAGTTTTACCAAAGTCAAGAAAATGATACATCCAATCAAACTGCAGCTAACATTCTATTTTCATTACACCATCTTGCAAGGTTAAGTGCTTTTAAACTTCAACAGTGAACAATTAGTGCAAAATCAAATTCCTTGATACAGCTGATTTTTTACAGGTACTTCTAAAGCTCTTCTGAGTTCAGAATATGATGCTTACCAAAATGACAGCTAAGGGTGGTCATGGACCACCTGATTCTTTGTATTCTTGTAATGTTTTTAAAGGATTACCTACTGGTACCATTTTATTTATGTGGATTAGAAGAGAAATGTAAAAGTATAGAAAACTTAATAGCCCATTAGTTAGCTCCTCATTCTAGCAATAGTACAGTCAAGTAATTTTCTGATCCCTAAAACCTTCACAATACTCTTACCTGCATTTTGGCAGTCTTAACTGAAACTGCTTTTCTTTTTTATATTTCTCATTAACTTAAAAGCAACTATGTTAACCAGATAAACTTTATTTAGCAAGATGGACAAACTTACCGAGTGGAGTTCCTGCTCATATTTCATAGCTGGAATCTTTTGAAGATTCCAGTATATATTTGTTAATGATTGAATGATTAACTCATAGCCTGTTTATTATATAAAGCCCAGGTAAATCTATGGGATAACAGAATTAATCATAGATTTGCCAAATTAAGAAGTCAAGCAGTAATTGTTTTAGAGCAGCGTTTTCACTTTTACTTAGTGAACTAAAAATAAAACTGTTTATTTTCAAAAATAACCCATCTTTACAGTAGACTACAAGATACCCACAGACTGCCTTTCTCTTATTTTATTCTGCAGGTTTAATTTTCATTTATTTCATTCATTGTTATCTGTATTGCTGCTGTCTGGGTCATCCTGCCCTTCTTTAGTAGTAGTGTTCATTAATGCAGAAGCATTTCAATGTGCTGTTAAAAATGAATATTAAATCTGCATGGTACAAACAATTTGGATTTCAGTTCTTTATTTTATGATGCAGATATGAAGCCCAGTGCTGTAAAATATACAGCTTCCTGTGGAGAGAAGAGTCAATTCTAATTCTTTAGTTTTATTTGACCAACTAATTTATCACTTTTACTTGTTATATCTGCTTTACTAGTCCCCACTGTGCTGGTCATTATCATTTAAATACTCTTCACAGAAAAAGTGATAATGGAAGCAAATGTATGTGCAACCATTCAGAACAGCCTCTCTCAATTAAGGTTGTGACACACGGACACGTTGTTGTTCCCTGTGTTTCAGGGGATCATGGCCCTGCTGGTTTCATGTTACTGTCCAGAACCTCCTCATTGAAAAGCAGAGGTTAACACACCTCAGTTCATTTGTCAAACAGCAGAAGAACAAATTTTGATTCACACCTAACAGCCTGATTTTGAGAGTTTTTTTTAGCAAAGGAAAACTTCCTCCCTTACCTTTTTATTAGTGTGAATGGACTGATAGGTAATTGATGTGATAGGCATTCCTTGAGATAGCTGAAAGGAATGCTCACTGGGAAGAGGGGTAGAGTTAAGAAAAGGCCTGGAATCTCTGGAATCTCCTTTTTCTGAAAATGAAACTGTTGTAATGTTGTTCCATCTTAGCAAAACCAGTATAAGCAGAACCAAAATTACCTGGCAATTCCTACCATCAGTATCTCTGGTAATTCTACTAGTGACTGGGGTTGGGGGGGCAGGCGGGGCTGGGACGGGGCAGCTAAAAGTATGTTTTTAACTTTATTAGCTTTTTAGAGTTTCACCTTTACATAATCAGCTTAGGTTGAAAATCCTTTTTTCTGGTTCTTGTCTCTTATGTAACATTCTTTATCTTTTCAGCTCAAAGCTCTTTTTCACAGCTGGCAGCTATTATTGTCCCTTTTTCATAGCTAGAGGCACTGAAACACCAGGAGGCAAGTATTTGGCCCCAGGTCACCTAATGGGACAGTGCCACAGCAGAGAGATGCATCCAAGGTCTTTTATGAGTTCTTGTACTGGCTATTGCTATTCACTCAACATTGTTTCATTGACTCACTGTCCTAAAAGAATTTTTAAAAATACGTGAAATAAAGAACTAAAGAGGTAGCTTCAAAATGTCACTTTCTTTTCCAGGCATCGCTATCAGTTAAATGTGATGTTTGTTGGTGGGCCAAATGAAAGGAAGGATTATCATATTGAAGAAGGAGAAGAGGTAACCTACAGGTTGATAAAATTATTCTGATTTAATTCATCTGCAATGATTAAATGCAGCTACTTTTGAAGCTACAGATTAGCAATGCCCAGCTCAGAGATGTTGTATTTATTAGATCTATTCTTAGGCTTAAACGGAATCATGCACCAGAACATACATCATCTGTGCATTTTGTTTGAAACAAGCACAAGATCAGATCTGTTCTGCTGTAATTCATTTCTCCTACAGGAAACTAGAGAAAGTGTTCTGACACCTCAAAATGTCTCATTTCAACATTTTGGAACAGAACCTTAGGAAGGTGATAATATTTTTTAAACAATGTTTTGTTGCAGAAGATTGATCTGTATTTCTAAAGTAACTTTGACATTTAAAAATCAAAAATATTTTAATTCACTAGAAATTACATTCTTTTTGTGGACTTCATGAAAATCATCAGCTTTTCAGCTTTCATTTGAGTTTGGAAAGTTAAAGAATGTGGTTTTTAAATATTTTTCAAATCATCCCCTGTGCCATTCCCCTGGTGGCTCAAAGCTGTTCCAACTTTGAGTTGTGAGTAGACATTGCACCAAATGCAGCATGGAGGAAGGAGTAGAAACCTGACAAAATTCTAACAATTTATGCCTTCCTTTACTGCTTTTTTTATTGGAATTGCTTGCTTGGCCTGGGGACTTCACCACTGGCTCTGGAAGACTCCTAAGGGAAAGTGGTTACTAGAGGCCTGGAAGTAAGGGTGAACAGGATGGAGACAATTTGCCTTGCTTCCCAGCAGAATAATTTAACTTCATGTCATTCCAATGACATTTGGCAACCTAATTTTAAGTACCTTTGGAAACTCAAGCCTAAGCATCTACATAGTTTAAGAGAGAAGTGGGTCAAGTTTCAATAAATCCTTTTGAAGAGAAAGAAAAACTCATTTACTTATTATTTCATCATTTCTCCCCAAATTCACCCCAGCATTTCACAAGAGCCTTCGCTGATTTCCTGTTTCCTGTGCCGTGCAGGTGTGTGTAGTCCTTACAGATGCACAGCTCTGGAAGAGCAGATGCTGAGTTATCCCAGGGTGACTCCCACCTGTGCTGATTGTCACCACCATCTCCCAGCCCACCTGTGGCTGTGGGCACAGCACATCCATCACATGCCAGGTTGCTAACACGCTCCACTGTGTCCCTTCTCATGGACTGTGCAGGAAGAGCTCTGGCAGCGCCTGGGACCAGGCCAGCAGGCTGCTTGGGATTCCTTGAAAGGAAAGTTAGGCTGATTTAATTTAACTTTTTTTTTTTCCATGTTGCAAGAAGTTCCTATATTTGTAAATAGGTTGGCCTACCCTTTTATAAACTCCTTATATGACTTCTCAATAATATAAAAAGCTAGCCATATCTATAAAGGCATAATTTTTAATGTAGTGTTGCATACCGATGTTATTGCTAACCCAAGTGAAAACAACGTTTTTTAGGTATCAGTACATACTAATTTGCATGGTAAGCTTCCCACAATTACTCAGACACCAGAAATGGAAACATAACAACACTATCATATAGGAAAACTGGCAATATACACATCTGAAGCATTATCAGTTATGTACCAGTTTAACATATGGACCAATTCCATTCAGTTTTATAAAAGTACATTATAGTTACTCTTTGCATTTCACCATAGCTTTTTATCAGACACATTTGCACCTTCTTGTGATCTAACTGAGAAGCATGTTTCTCATTAGAGAAGAATTGTGAGGCAGAGAGTATCCTAGCAAAAGGGCATATTCCTCAATTATACTTAGGATTTAAAAAAACACTGTTCAAAGCCATGTTCAGCTCATTATTTTGTCAGAAAAAGGGTAATTTATAGTTCTGGGTGATAATTTGAAGACAGACTATGTAGACATACTGTCAGCAGGCCAAATCACGAATGTGAAAACCCACAGATCCTTCAGGCAAATTTAGCTGATGCTATTCTACTGTGAGTATTCCAATAGCAAAGAAGGGTTGGTTTGGAGAGCAAGTTAAATTTAGGATTGTTTACATCTGTCCACTCGCTGTCTTGTGCCTATTATCACACACTTTATGGAGTGTCCTGTGTCACAACTTGCACTTAAAAGCCTGCAGTTGACAGCAGCAGAGGGGTGGTGCACAGAGATAAGGGCTGAGGAGCATCCTCCTGCTCCTGAGCTGCTCTCTGCTGGTGCCATTAACGTGCAGGTGTATCAGGAAGATTAGTTCTGACTGGCTAATTAGGAAGGGGGAAAAAAAACAAACCAGAGGCTTGATTTGAGCTCTCTTCAAAGCCTTTTAGAATTTTCTCCTGAACAGCTATTTAGGCTAAAATGATATCTAGTCTAGCACAATGTATTTTCTTCCTCTAAACAAGCAGGCATTTCCTAAATTTCTCTTATATTTTGTTCCTTCTTAGTTTTCTCTGTAGTGATTCTACACTGCCTTCTTAAATTTTCTGTGCACTACTTCTTTGCCACCTTTCTGCACAGAAAGTCTCATACCTGAGACATTATTTTCCATTGGGCAGGTTTTTTAAAGAGAAAAACCAAGCAGATAAACCATTCACAGTCTTTGGCTGGAATTTACCAGGAAGTAATATTCATTCTTATTTGTAAAGTTCCCTTTCGCTCCCTTCTCCACCAGAATAGAGGTAGAGTCATCAAACATCTACTCAGACATTCTCTGCCTCTAAAGCAGACTCATTCAGAATGAAAAATGAAATTGCTTTGGGAAATCCATCTTCTGTTGGAACATGGCAAAAACGTGCTGTGAGAATGGACCTATTTAACTAATATTGGCAGAACTTTCTAGGAAGTGTTTGTGCTACATAATGAGTTCTGAGGGTTTCAAATTAAATACTATTTGGGTGTGCCTCCTTTGTTAAGATAGTTTTGGGTTGCAGGGACTAGTGACTACAATTATTGTGTAGTCAACTTGATGAGGCCACTGAAAATTTCTGTGGCAGCCCTGATGAGATCACAGAATTGCAGAATCACTAAGGTTGGAAAACACTTCCAGGATCATGGAGTCCATCCTTTGCTGAACACCACCTTGTCATCTGGACCATGGCACTGAGTATCATGTCCAGTTGTTTCTAAACACCTCCAGGAATGATGATACCACCACCTCCCTGGGCAGCCATTTCAATGCCTGACAACCCTTTTCATGAAGAAATTCTTTCTGCTGTCCAAACCAAGCCTCCCCTGGCACAGCTTGAGGCTATGTCATCTTGTGCTTAACCCCTCACAGCTACAGGGTAGCAGGTAGCAGAGAACAGTCCTCAATATATCTTTGTCTTGGATTCTTCATCATCATAGCATTTGTGACAAGAAGAGTTTCAGTGTTTACATAGCCTACAGGCTTCATGGTGCATTTACTGCATTTTTACTGACTTGTAAAGCCTGAGGGTAGGGGAACAAAAAAACCTTCTCCCAAAGAAACAAGTGAAAACTCAAGGGGGCCATATATTTTGGAGAAAGTTAATGACAGAGAAACCCCATGATCACAACAAAGCCTAGCTCTAGTAAAAGAATTTCAGAATTTATTTACTACATTGTGTGGGCTGCTTTGGGGGAAAGTGAGATATGCTAAGAGCTAAATCTAGGATCACAAAAGTAGTTAGGCTGCTATCTCTTTACCCACCTCAGTCCACCACTTACACACAATGAATCTCAGCTGACTTTGATTTCTTAACAATTTACATTCTCATGTTGAGTCTATATAAAACAGTACAGTTCCATGCAGAGAAATTCAAATCAGTCTTCCACCACCTGCAACACATTTGCATTGGCACAAACCCCACTTGAATTTAGAAGTCCCCCTTCTCATTGTGCTGTATTCTACCCTGTTTCTGATCTCAGCATCTAGGTTGTTTCTGTGGATAGAGCCACCTAATTGTTGGCACAGCCCCACAGACCAAAGCCCTCATACTGCAGTCCTAAAGAGAACTCTCAGAGGAGTTCCCCCTTCTTTGACCATCTTGGTGAATCTCTTCAGCTTCTACTAGCACATTGACATGGTTTGACTGAGCTATAACTTCATGCTTTGAAACATGATACAGCTTTGAGGTCACGTCTGCCACAACTCATCTGAATTTTCTGACCTGAGTTTTGATTTTCTCTTTCTCTCCCTCTCACACAGACACCCCAAATAAGACTTTGCTCCAATTTCTGACAGATTTTCTGCTGAAATGAAGCCTTACCCCTTTCTAGTGTATGCTGCTCTTCAGTCAGCATGCCTTTGAAAAACTCTCCCCTATCAGACCAATTTGCCCTTTGCATTTTATAGGGATAGTGGATGTCTGAAAATAAGGGGAAAATAGGGCTAGGTGAACATTCCTGTAGGTTGTTTTGTGGTGCTTATATTCCAAATAAATCTGAGAACCTGAATCACAAAGAAGCAAAAGAAACATTTTTGCTTCTTTACATTTAAAAAGCCCCACATTTATCTGGTAAAGACTCTTGGAATATTTGAATAATAATAATAATAAAGCTCCTATTAAAATGTAATAAGAATTATGATCCTTTTGCATCAGAAGGAGATTATGTCTTCAGAAATAATTTTGCTGCATAAGATTGTTGGGATGAGTTTTGTCTAGTATTCAGGTTTCACAGATGACATGTAAATGAGAAGAGGGGGGGAGAAAAAACAGTCACACCAAAAGCCTTCAACATAGTTTTCTCTACCTTCCTCATCTATTTGTCTATAAGACTTTGATGGCTGAAAAACCCTTGTGATGAAAAAGGGAGAAAATTGTTCTTCTGTACTCAAATAGATCAGTCACCACTGAAGTCTGGAGAACACTCAAGCTCTACTCCCACATTAGAATTTGATTTGCTCTGCCAATTAATTTAGTACATAACCATATGACAAGCAATACAAGCCAGGATATACTGAGCTAGAGCCTAATTCCAAAAGTGTCTGAGCAATCCCAAATTCCATTTTTAGATGCAGTGAGAACTCAAAGTATCCTGCTAATTGCAGGTGTCTTTAGAGGTCTGTAAATAAGCTGTCAGCTATCAAAGCCCTCGTGGAGTTCTGGGCTCCTGTGTCTAGGCAGAGATCAGTATCAAAGGTGGATCCAAATTAAATGACATACACCACTGTACATAAAATAAAATAGACTTGTGGGTTTTTTCGTTAGTCAATACAGACCAATTACAAATCCTGTGTTCTTCCACTACTAGATGCTTCTTTGTTTACTCTGCTTGGATACACTTACCTGGGTGAAGGAGCAATTCTCACCATGCTAATAGAGTGAGGATGTTAGTCCTCTTTTAAGGTAGTATCCACTTGTTCTACTACCCTGTTGAAATTTCTGTCAAAGACAAGCAGCTTCATCAATGCTTCTACTGATGGCAACAGTGAATTCCTACCTCTGTGCATCTCCTCCTCTTGCCTCCAGAAATGCCAGCATAATTTATTCTATTAGTTGTGCTGAGGAGAATGGATACTAGATTATTCCAGTAAGAACAGTGCAGCTGGGAAAGCTTATATTTTCAAGTGGTATGAACTATTGGCTTGCTATTCTATCTATATAGTCATATATATTTTTATATATTTATATATATATATATATATATATATATATATATATATACACACACACACACACACATATATACACCTGAATTTTCTAACTCAGGCCTTAATTTTTCTTTTCCATGAGAGACTTACAAAAATGTTAGATTTGCCCAAAAGATAAAAGTCAGTCAGTATTTGGAAAAAATAAGTTTCCAACAAAAAGACAGTACCGTGTTGCCAATCTGGCTCCTGAAATGGGCGTGGACTGTAGCTCACTGAGATATTAAATAGCTGACAGTTTCCTTGATAAAAAGTTCAGGTTATGTTATAAGCAAGGCATGGATTCAGTAATTGCTGCCACTTGTATTAATCACAGTTACGTCAGATGATTTATGGATGATGGAAGCACTCAGGCAATTTAAAAGAAAAAAGTTTTGAAGAATAGACCATAATTTACAGTGAAAGGTACTATTTAAATTCAGTCATAAAAATGCTTTCATTGACAATATGTAGCCCACGTCATTCCTCCTCTCCCGCTGCAAAACAATTATTTTAATTCATAACATACTGTTTATAATATTTTCTTATGACTGTGATGTTTCACCTCTGAACTGGATAGCTAACATCCACTCTCAAGTTTTTCCTTTCCAGAAAGGCTGGATAAACTCTGCCTCTGTTTTCCCTTCCCTCATCTAAATGTCTTGTGCATGTGTTCAGTAATAGCTGCCCCAGTAGCTGCAGGGGAAACAACACTCCAAAGCTCAAGTTTTCCAAAATTATACTGTAAGTTTCAGCATTATCAGTGCCATATGACCCACAGGTGGTGTGACAATCCATCTAGATCACAGAGACTTAGATGAATCTTCTATGAACTGAAGGAGGAGAAGTCATTTCCTCACTTAGATCACTCTCTGTCTTGCAGGGAGCAGTTGGCCCTGCCCAATGAAAGGAACGCTGCTGTAACTTTGGGTGCTGCCCTTCAGAAGTACCAAAGAAAGCCAGAGAAGAGAGCACAGGGAGATGGACTGCAATGAGGATTAATAGCCTGGCATTGTGGCCTTCTAGACAAGAGTTATAATTTATCTGTAGTGGTGTCCCTGGCACAACGTGAACTTTTCACTCATGTAAAAGCTCTCAGCATGAGCTTTTTTTCCAGTTTATCTTTAGTCCTCCCTATTATTTTGTTCCCTTGGCAGCATATTTGTTCTTTCTCACGTTAACAGAGGTGTTTCTTCAATTCCAGGGGGCATGCATTGATATTTTAAAAATTGATTAGGCTTTTCTAATGTTGGAAGTAGTTCAGTTCAGGGGGTTTGTGCATGCTTCAGTGGTTTCTTCTTTCCCCTATTTAATTTTGATGAAATTGTAGTGACTTACTATAAATAAGGGATTTTTTTCGATTATAGTTCTAACTTTGAATCATGTTTCAGACTACTTCAGCTGCACTAGCACTCTGGTTTCTAGATGTGGTAAAGAAAACATGGAAAGCATGGCAGAAGTGACCCTTGGAGATATCATTGCTCTGCATTACGTAAAAATGAGGGGGGGATGTGCTCATTATTTCAGGTCAAAGATACAGATCTGCTTACAGATTGTAACACAGTTCTGTCATGCAACATGAGGACCTGAGCACCTCAGAGCCCCCACAAAGTAGAGCTGGTTTTTGTCTGACAACAGCTGCAGAAAGGTCACCAAAGACAGAATTTTGGGTTCAGTGCTTCTGTCCTTATATACACTTTGAATGTAACCCTTTTACATTCACAGTGGGAAGAGCAGCAGCTGTTGCTGGATTTGAGGGTATCCACAAAAGTAAAGCAGAACAGCTTCCAAATGGGCAATCCTTCCCAAATGAGAAAGTGCCATTAAAAAAAAATGAAAAAAGTACATAAAAAAAAAAACCTGTGTGTGCATATTTGGAGCTTATTTGGAAAAATGGCATTTATTTTGATTGATTAAAGACCCTGCTGTATCTGTAATGAAGCTTTCTATATTGTGCAATTAATGATGTTTGAACTGTAGTGTTGTGCCCTGCAAAAAGTAATTCCAAGGGTAAAACCAGGATAGTGCAGTTCCGCTAGGTCCAGAGAATAGCTCTGTATGGAGTTACAGACCTCTTGTACAGATTGTTAGTTCTTAGTAAGATAATAGAATTAATACTGTAACATTTCTTAAATCATCAGATTTTAGAAGCCTTTTACTATTAGAAAAAAATCTGCAAAAAAAATACTTGCAACTGCCAATTGAATGTATTTATACATGTATTCTTTGTATAGACAACATAAAGTACAGAATGTTTTGGAGTAGCTGCCTTAATGCTATTTTCTTATTTTTTCAGTTGTTTTACCAGGTTCAAGGAGATATGTGTTTGAAGATAATTGAAAATGGGAGACAAAAAGACGTTGTCATCCGAGAAGGGGAGGTAAAACAGGATTATTTTTCTGTTATAGTTATAACGTAACAAACTTACGTTAAATGATTGTTTTATGTATTATTTAGAAACCAGTTTATACCTGCTGTTCAAGAGACGGCATCAGGATTTATTAAAGGGAAAAAAAAAAAGCTTGAGTCAAGTATTAAAACTTTAAATAATAGGAAACTACCATAAATTGTGTTCAACATTTGACTGTTTCAATAACAGATAAAAATCCCCCTGAACATCTGGGGTACCTATTCAGATAGGCAAGAATACTGAGAGAAGTTCTTATTCCCCCTCATTGCTTGGGATCTCCCATGTGAATTCAGTTGGATCAATCTTTTATTTACACCTTGCCACGTACACACCACTCACCTACCCACCTACACCATTAAGCAAGCTGCCTAAATTGAGGAATTTAAATGATTCATGTATTTTCAGCCTTCTTTAGTCCTCACAGCTAGCCTTTCCAACCATCACAGTAGGACAGCTTTAAAAGAGCCATTTACGAGTAAAATGTATCAATTTTTTCTTCATAGCAGTATACTTGGTAAAACACAGATTGCAGTCCTTTTACTGAGAGCATGAATAGCTACTGGCTGTTACTATGAGTTAGATGTTCTACAACTGCCACTCATGGTTATTGACACAAGCTTGGACTGCACTCAAGTCTTCGAAAGTATTATTAGGTCTAGTGGAGACAGCCTTTAAAATGGAAGATGTGTTAAACCCAATAGCCTAATGCCATTAAAAGCATTACAGCTTTTTCAGTGGCAAAACAGAACCACGTTTTCCAACTACGAGGTCCTGGTATTACACTTCACACTGAAGGAGCACACCCAGCTGAGATCTCAGAATGTCAGAGAAGCACTAATGAAAAGGAGCACACAATACTTGGTGGAAAGACTGACACAAGTACTGCTGAGGCACTATCATTAGCTCTGTTTTGTAGGCAGAGGAACTGTGATGACTGCCTAGCCTTAGCAAAAACATCTGTACTGGTGAATACAGCCTTACCAACTTGTTGCACAGGTAACTGCCAGGAAATGGTTTATTCTCAGGTTTCAGAAATAGACTTCTTTTAACCATGTGTTGCCTATTCACTGTGTCACATGCATGAGTAAATAGACCTTCATATTTTGGTAATTATTTCTGGAGAGAACAGCACTCCTCATCATGCAATCAAAGGTGCTCACTGTGTTGGGAGAATACATGTGGCTGATTAGTTTAGACATTTTATTGAGCAGTCAAAAAACCTGGTTTTTATTTCCGTTTCAATTACTCAGAAGTTGCAGTAAGTTTATAAATTTCAGATGAGTAATTGGTTAGATTTTCATTTTAATTGTGTCTAGCAATGACGATCAAACCAGGAGGAGAGAACTTGACTGCCATCAAGGCAGTGCTGATTGCAGTCACTGTGTCATCATTCACAGAGAAAACAAGAAACAGCATTTGCAGGGCTGTGGGTACCACAGTGGGTGAAGCCCCAAAGGACCATCACAGGATCAACAAAAAGTAGGGGAGAAGTGGGGCAAAGAGCAGAAGATTTTACAGGTTAAGGGGCAGGAAAGAGGCAATGCAAAAAACAAAGACTTCCTGACACTGGCACTTTCTGATTTCTTTTAACAGATGTTCCTGCTACCTGCCAGGATACCTCATTCTCCTCAGAGATATGAAAATACTGTGGGTCTTGTGGTTGAGAGGGAAAGATTAAAAACAGAAATTGATGGGCTAAGGTGAAGTATAAACTGTTGACTAATCTGTTAGAATTCATAGTACAAACTAATGTCCTCATACCAATACAATGCTTTGTTTTAATTTCCTGATAATTTATCATATTCATCCTGGCAATTTTGTACTAATTCTATCCACACATCTATTTATCTATACACACATAAACAGAGATCTCCTTTAGCATTTGCTTTAGTTAAACAAGGACCGTATTGAAATTTCTTAAATACATATTGTGGTTATAGCAATCTACTTATGTACTACCTAATGCTATTGCCTTAAGTTTTGAAAAATAACTCAGAGCTCTCTAATAACCCAAATAAAGTTGTGTTTTTTTTTTTTTAATCAGTTCTGGCAAGCGGAATATTAATTCCTTTGTAAGCACTGAAAGAGAAAAGATGAAGAGCAGCTTTCTTGTGAAGTGTATGGGAAGCTGGAAATAAATTCAATTTTCTCACCAATAATCCCTCTACACTGTACACACCTCTGCCTAGTTTTAGTGCTTTTTGAGAAAAACATCTTCATATAAGTCAGTGGTTTGCTTTATATTCTAGAGGGAGCAGGACTAAGCTTTGTCTTATGTCCAGACAGAATTCACAATGTCACAACAGTACATCAGCCAATCTAGAAAAGCTGTCTTGGTACTAACCAGAGAGAACAGACGAAGCAGAATTTATAGCTGTCCATATAATCTGTACAGATTTAAAACTGCAGTGATATCTGTAAAGTGCTGTTCCTGTCCTTTCACCTGCAGTTTTGATTGTTGCATGGGTGGTGTCACAGCAGGAAGATTGCAAGTATGCAGAGCTAGAAAAATATACTTTTTCATTCAAGGGAAAAAGGCTACAGAAAGGAACTAAGAAAGGGACCATTCAAGAAAAGATATCCACGTGATTAAATTCCAAGCTAAAAACAAGTCCAGTTCATTTAAAGTATTGTTCACCTATGCATTTTTTCCATTCACTGCAGATCTATAGATTGTGTGGACTTACATTATTTAAAAGATACTTTAAGCTCGAAAAAAATGGCCAGTGATTTAGATAAAAATATTTATTATGAATCTATGAAAAGACTTAAATAGTAAAGTAAACTTTACTTAAAGTAAAACAACCTACCATTTGAAGCCTGTGAATGGTATGAGAGAGAGAAATGCTGAATGTTTTTTTAGGAATCCAGGCTGATCTAGAGATTTGCACTCCAATATAGGCATGCTCATGTGGAGAAGCTAAACTAAAAGCCACCTTATGGCTTGCAGGTGGAAATTAACACATCCTCAATTCAAAATATCCAATCAGATGCCTGAAAATAAATCAGAGGTTTTTAGTGCCCTTGTTTGCACACTGATGTGGTGAATAAACTTGAAGTTTTAGAAGTGAACAATCTTGTTATGCTTTTGAATCTGCATTCCCTCTGTGCTCCTGGGAGAGAGGGGAGTTTCCAACCAGAAGCTCTCATGTTCTCATACTTTTTTCAATACCAGCCACCTGCAGCAAAGACTACGCAAGAGGAAATCATTATGCACTTTGAAGTATGCTGACGCAAGGTCTAATACTGTGTTGCTGTTCCATTATTTATCATGTCTACAAACCTTAGTCATAAATCAGAGCCCCCAGCATGCTGATTACTGCACAAGTGAAGAATAAGTAGCCTGCCTCAGTGTTCCAGTCTAAGCAATGAATATATGTCTTGAGCTATGAGAAAAATTATCTAGCTAATCTTAATTCCATGGCAAATAAGTACAAAACCAAAGAAGTTTGACATTAGTTATATTGTTAGATACTTTGTTTGTATCAAACAAGACATTTTTAGCATCTCACTTCTCTGTAAAGCATCTGTGTTCAGAATTTGTGCTGGCAGCATAGCTTTCTCTATGTTGGAGGTATAGATCTCTTCAGTGTATTCTTTTTGCAAAACTTGAGGAGCCAGGGAGTTCTTAGAAAATTTCTGGACAATGTATGTATGGATACATAAAACAGACATGAACATACAGGTATGCATAGGATAATTGTGTAAGTTTTGTTTTGTTCTTCAGACACACCTTCCAGTAACTCACACAAGACCTTTTTTAAAACACTGACAATATGAGTGACAGGACTGGAGCATCATTCCTTGCCAGTCCATGCAGTCTCTTAAAAATCTGAGTGCAAATTCTGTATTTGCTATTCCACAGATTGATCCCGTACAGCAACCTTGACTTGTTGATCTCACCAAAATTAATTTGTTGACAAAAAATTGACTCAAATGAAGCAATAAATTCCTTTTCAGAAGGGTGACCGAAACAATTCCCAAATCTGTGTAGCTGAAAACCATCTATTTTTCACAAACAGGTCCATAAACCACCTTGGTTTCTTATCAGCTCATGCATGGGCATTAAGCAAGCTGACTCTATCAAATAGGGGTATTTATGTCATAGCTGCATGGAAGCAGTTACTGGAAATGGTATTGGGTCCAGGTTTTTTTGCAGTAACTACATCCAAGGTGAAAGTTATTGGTCCCAAGAGATTCTGGCAGCAATCATTTCCAGGATGAAATCAGGAAAAGTTGCTGAAGGAATTTGGTGACTTATTTGTGATTGATCAACAGAACTACAAGGTACTCCACAGAAGTTTGAGCAACCCACCCCCCAAGTCCATTAACCAGGGAAACAAATCTTTTCCAAATAACCATTCCTCAGAATGAAGTACACCAGGCTTGACAATAAGTTGCTCTTACACAACATCAGGTAGCTATTTTCTTCAAAAGACTGAACCTGCCTGATCATTTAGTTAATAAAAGGACTGACTAATGTGTTTACTTTATCAGATACTATGTTGGCGAATCAACTAATGTCCTCTTTGAAAAATGGTTTCATTGTGAAGATCTCGGCACTCAACTTATACCAATAATTCAAGAGTAAGCTTTTTTTCTTTGTAAATTAAAAAAAAAATTGAAATTAAATTGTAGATCTTTGTCAGTCTGTGGCTTACATCATTAGTTTGCTATTTATGCTGCATTTTACATAGACTAGTTAAAAGTTAATTGCTGCTCTATAATTTTTAATCACGTTTTGTATGCACCAAATTCATCAAATCAGATTTTTTAAAAAATGAGAAATCAAGTATTTCACACGTCCATCTGGAACACACTTTTTTGAACCAGTAAACTTAGTAGCACGCTGCTTCTAAGTGCAAAAAGAATTGAGTGAAAAATTAACACTGCTTAATGCTAGGTTATCAAGGTGAAGCACTAAACTACTTTAAGGCTTCTTTCACTCTTGCTTTAATCTAAATAGTTTTAATTGATATTATTTATGCATGGACTGTGGCAAATTTGGTAGAGAGCTACTTTCTAGGAAATGTGAATGTCGTTAACTAATCAGTTTGTTAAATGGTTACTAGAGGTGAACAAAGGAAGTGTTTAGTGACAATCTTGTAGGACTTTCAGAGAAATCCTCTGAAATAGGTATTACTATATAGGTATACTTTTGCCTATATGTGATAGTAGCTGAGAATTTGACACATCCATTATCAGCCAAAACTTACAGGCCAGTACTACTGCCTAGTCTTTGTTAACCTACAGAACATGACTTTTTTACTTCTGTTTAAATGTTCATTATTTCAGGTTTTTCAATTCAAGGCAATATAAAACTGGAAAACCAAACCCAGGTAATGCAAATTAATTTCAGAATTAGAGCAATTGCTGATTAAAGAGCAATGATTCTTACCACATAAAATAAGTTTCTGTTTTTCTTTCTGATTGTGTAAATTAAAGTTTCTTTGGGAAGTAATTCCTTTCATTACCCCAAGCACAAGGGGATTCCATATACAGGATAACCAATAACATCTTGTTAGGTCATGTGATGCTCTCATGCCCATCTACCAGGTAACTACACAAGTATGAAATGCAAGTATCTCTATCCCTCTGTGCCTTTCAAGTCTTATACTAACAAAATATCACTTCTGACAGCCCATAATGAGGTTTTTGCAAGTAGAATTAATACACTTTATACCTACTTGTACTCCTTTACCTATAACTGTACACTGTGATCTATGCTTGGGAAAAGTGGAAAAAAGCCAAATGATTTTAGTTCCCGTAGGGTCTGATCTATTTAACATTTTATTTCCATGCTGTCTTCCCATATTTTTTTTTATTTTGTCTCTGTTGTGGATAGTGATTGCAAATTCCACACTGGAACAGATACTCCAGTTGTAAATCCATTTAAATCTGCTGGGAAGAGACATAGAACAGAGAAAGTAACTTCTAGAAAGCAAACTTACTAGTTTTGGCTTTAGGGGTCAGATCTCTCAAACATGATGGATGCTTTCTGCACGATAACAAAAGCTTCAGTTACAAGGATACTGCAATAGCACCTTCAGTGGGAAATTTGTTTTGCTGAAATCTTACAGTCCTTCTGGCCCACAGCTTTGCATGTGCACCCAGCACATGCATGATCCATTGCTACTGGTTAGCATAAACTGTGCCCAAAATACCACCCTTATGCCCTAATTATGTATAGAAGGCCACACTATACAATCATTTCTGCACCTGCAGAAACAGGCTCTATAGAGCCTATTTGGAAGTGCTTTAGTTAAGTGCAAGCTGGTCAGTTCTGCTGAAAGAACTGCCTGGAAAGTCTCCATGATATTACCAGGTTCTTAACTGACACATGAAAAATCATCACAAAGAACAGCAGAGGCTGCCTGTGTAATCTCCAGGAGAACCTGAGGTTCCTTCCTGGAGAGCTCCTATACCAGATAGCCAAATGCTGACTGGTTCAGTCAAATCCCACTGCTCAGCAAGGTTTGTTCTTTCAAATCTCTCTGCTGTCTCCCTGTGCTGGCAACTGAGGCACATCCTGCACCAACCAAAAAATGTACATATGGCTCAGGTGCATTGCTATGCTACCCTTGACCAACTTGAATGTCATCCTCCAGTCACGCTCAAAACTTGAATTCCATAGCTCTTGTCACAAGAGAAATTTTAGTTTCCCCTCTCTAAAAGGTTTTTGGAACCAGCTGTCCTTAATCTCCACATGAAATCCTAAATATCTTAAGATGATTGTTACGAATTACTCTAAGACAGACAAAAGTTCCAGTGAAACATTATTTCCACATCAATCCCATTTCTCAGATTGATAGTCACCATAAAAATGTCACTGTCTGACATCTCAATCAATAACAGAACAAAGCTCTTACTCAAATCCTAAGATTGGGTTAAGCTGTTTCTTTCATGAACTTCAAAGTCCTTAAAAATAGTTAACTAAAACATGAACCAACATGAAGTTAAGAGAAAAGTCTTCTTTATGGGATAGGAACTTTAAAGCCTTTGCAATTAGAAAATGGTAAAGCAGCCAAAAGCCCTGCCTGAAAACTTTGCTCCTGTACCAGCTTTAGGCACTGGTTCTTTGACTGGGGAATGTGATTCTCAGGGAAAGGCTCCATGTTTTTTATAAATAAAATGGGGCCATCTCCAAGATCTTACTTTTATTTCTATGCATTATCAAAATCTGTTTTAGTTTGAGGATGTCACCAATGTTTGGGTGTTGGTGGTTTGGTTTGTTTGGGGTTTTTTTTTGCATAGAATGTATGAGGGCTAGGTAGTGCAGGTTCTGCCTCACTGTGTGTTCACACAGTGTTTAGCAGAGGAAATATAATTTCAGATAAAGCCTCTAGATGCTGCTGTAATAAAAAAAATACCATATCACACATAGCATCCTTGTTCAATACAGTGATTTCCAATAAGCATCCCTCACTGAGCTGAGGGTTTAAATGTCAGTAACAAATTAATATCAGGGCAGAAAAAAAATAACATTAAAAATTTATATTGTTAATATTTTTGCAGAAGTTTAGGGCTAAAAATCAAACCTGACAATCAGATGCTACAATATAGCCTGACACCTTTTTTTTAAAAAAAAAGTAATTTTGAGAAACTGTTATTGATAAATCCAGTACAGAAGCTCTTTTATTGTAATTTACCTCTCAGGTTTTCAGCCTGGGGAACAGCTCCCTTTTTCCAGTTTTCAGGTTTTGTGGACAGTAACTAACCCAACAACTCAGTGACACATCTTATGCATGAGGAAAATACTGCACATTTTCAGTTACAGAAGTTTTAGTTTATAGTTCCTGTAACTGTCAGTGAGACTGACAGTGTTAAAAAAACCAAAAAAAAATAAAAAAAAAAAACAAACAACAACAACAAAAAAAAATCAAACAGTTTGACTGAGATAGATATAAGCTGGTAATATGTTCACTCTGAAGACATACCCACCTGATATAAAAATAATGTTTTGGATTTGGATTTATTCCCTCAGATGCGCTCTTTATTTTTTCCCTTTTAAGAAGTAGAGTTCAGCAGCCAGCATGACATTTATAACACATAACAAGCTACCACCTGTTAAAGTGATGTTTCACTCAATTCATAACTCAGCATCGTTTGAGCTAGCTTATGCAAAGGGTGGAGTTTCAGCTTTTTTATTATTTTTTTTATAAGTTTGTCTTCTGAAAATGCAGAATCACCTCAATTTAAAAGTGCCAGTTGAAGTACTCTGAGGTTCCTATTTACATATGCCTGAACTAGTACCTCACCTTAGAGAGAAATGGAATAAAATTGAGGAAAAACATCTTCAAGGAAATCCTGGGTTGCAGCTCACTCATAGAGGAAAGCTGTAAATGGAATCAGTCAAGCTCCAATGGCTTTTAAAAAACCACCACATTAAAAAAAAAAAAAAATTAAAAAAAAAGATTAAGTCCAGACTTTTCTTGATATGTTTATGGTTTCTAGCTTAGCTGATAGCAGGGAAAAGTCCCTCTGAAAGAAGGGCAATCAGAATATATGAAGATGCAGAAAAAGAGGAACTCAAATACCATCAGGAAAAATATAATAAGAAATATATATTGCACACAGTCCTTACTTGAGGCATCCTCCCTGGAACTGTTTTATATTTTATTACTAGACTCTTTTGTTTCCATGTGCAGAAATAAAGTCTGAGAATACTCTCCCCTTTTTTTATCAAAAAAAGACTGACTATAATTAGGTTATAGGCTATACAGAAAACTCTCAAGATGGGTTGGTTTGAGTTACTTTACGTATTTTTGACATGAGGATTCACAGTTATCAAAACAAGTCTTGCTACTTTCAGTTAAATCAGCCTGAGAGCAAGATTATCCCAGTGTATCTATTTCATCTCACTTTTCTAGTCAAAAGGACAAGAGACAGTTCAGACAGAGGAACCATGGTTCTAATAAGTAGTGATGACTGAATATTCTTTGCAGAAGTAACCAGAAGCTCAAAAGCTTTTCCTGCCATGCCTAAATAATCCAGACTTCTTTTACAAGCAATTTGATGGAGAAAAGACTGTAATTAAAAAAATTTTCCTAAGTTAGGTGTGTTTGAAAATGAACCTCATGAACATTGCTGGTGGAGGTAGAATGTCAAGTTTTTGTTTCTCCAAACTAATCTACTTCTAATTATCAATGAAATTTTATTTCCCAAACAAGCTTTATTATGTGTGAAAGTACAGATATGAAAGAGAAAAAACAGTCCCGTAGTGACTTCACTAGCAAAACTTTCATTGATTTTTGGTCTGTCTAAGGTGATTTACAGTCTAGATTTAAAATCTAGCTATTATACTTAGAATACAGCGTGATTCAGAGCAAACAAAACCTAAGGAATTGAATAAGCATGAAAAATTTGGTATTTTCTTCAGTCAGTGGAGCAGGGGTTACCACAGAGCCTAGGGCATGCTCTGTAAATGCTTTGTGATCTCACCAGTGCTATTAAACAAGATACAAGGGCAAGCTTAACACTGTGAAAATCAGCTTCTGGAGCTAATCCAGTGAACCTCCATAGATTTGCTGCTCGGTCTTGTTTCACTGATATATTAAAAAAAGCAGATCTTTATTATTCTATTTTTTTCTTCTTTTCAGTTAACTGGATAGAGGGCAATGTTAATTCAATTAAAACTACATCAGAAAACTAAAAACATGCAGGAAGAAATTCTATCTGCATTTGCACTAGGGCAAATACAGGGCCAAGCTTTTGAACTTAAAATAACTTCATTAATATTTGTGCCTGTCTCTTTTAATTATATTGAAATAATTCTAAAGATACTGTGTGAGGTTTTTTTCCAAATAAGAATGCTAATTTTGAGCATAAGCTTTTTTTCTTTTCTGTGTATCTGTTTATATAATTGACTATTTGATTCTCTTTACTCATCTTGAAGGACATCCAGCACACACCTGAATGGATCACTCCTCTTCTAGAACATGGTACTTCTTTCTGCTCTGAGTACTGGTATTTAAAAAAAAAAAAAAAAAAAGGAAAAAGAAAAAGGGTATATCAGCATTTAGGTATTAAGGACTATCCAATTAAGGACTAACCAATACAAGAGACTTAATTTGAAGCGGTCTAGACCCATCAAAATTGTACAGTTCCCCACAACATCATCTCTGTAGCTTTTACCAACAACGTGAATCTTCTCCTTTTTCTGTATCATCCTCATTGCTCTCTTCTTGCAAAGATGACCATATAAACACACTATTCATCTTTAGCCTGTCCTTTGAGTAACTTCCAAGTCATGTTTGTATTTCTCCTGAAGCTGCCCCTAAACTGCAAAGGATATGTGGCTGGAAGAAGTTGATAGAGCTATATAATACAACCCTTCCATTCTTATAAGCATGTTACCTCTCATTGATTTCATCTGTGTCCCTTCCTTTCATATTTAAATGCTCTCTGTGTTACACCAGTCCCTTATGAATACAGAGCTCATAATGAAAATTAACTACTCAGACAGACCAACCAAAGTCAGCAATATTTAATGCAGAAATAAAGTAGGATTATAAGATCTAGAGTAGAGCTGCCATAATTTTCTATATGAAAACTTCTACCGAGTTGTTTGGGTTTTTTTTGTTTCTTTAATTGCCAACTACAATGTATCATCCAAGACCCAGGACAGCAGACTGCACATTCCCTGCAGCCAAAAGGTTCATTAGGCTCCCAGAGTCCAGAGCTGCTTCAGACAACACCAAAAAAACCCTCAAGAAAGTCTTCAGTAAGAAATCTGCTTCTCCCACAATATTCTCAAGTGAACCTCCTCCTAGAGGGGCAGAACATAAACTGTGAGCTCTGGGATCTCCCAATGCTTCCCCATGTGAATCAAGCCACTACTGACCTATATATAGCTACAGTGCATAATGTACACAATAAACCTATCAGGGAAACAGGAAGAAATGCCCCATAGAGTTGTTTTCCTTTCTGTTCAGACTTTTGTGAAAAAAAAAAAAAGAAATATTTAGGAGCTGTAAAGCTCTGCAGCTTCACAGCAGGTATGTCCTCTCTAATAAAGTAGTTTCTTTCTTCCTTACATTCTTAAATGCTCCCCAGACAGCAACATCTGAAACAGAAAACTCATTAATGGAGTTTGTCTGACATTTTCACTAGTGTTTCTAAGGCTATTTAGTGGTAATAGCTCACACATGCTATAAAAATCCTTGTCTCACCAATAGACTGAGGTCTTACTCTTGTTATAATGAAATATCCTATTCCTATTCTATGCAAACTTATTTCTATCCGAAGTTACTACTAAGAGGATTAATGAAATGCCCAAGGTAGAAAAGGCAGGATCAGAAACAGAATTAAGATTCTTTAATTTAGGATTGGATAAGTGGACACCAATTCTCAAAAGTATTTGTCATTCTTAATTACAGTAACCTAGCTAGATCATGAAAAACCTTTAAAAATAATTATGGCCTATATAGTGATTTTTTTTTTTTGGTTCAATTTATTCCTTTCCTTCTGGCTGATGATATCTCCTTTGGAAAAGGCTGTATTTCTTTATTACAAAAATATTTTTCAAAGCTTTCCTCATCAAACTTCTTAGTTTAAATTAGGGGAAAAAAAAAAAAAAAAGGTGTTCCGTTTCCAGCATAGATTTAATGACACGAAGTAAAATGTGCCTAGAAATAATTACATGGACTAGTCATAAATTAGCAGTCATGCCAATTCTCAGGGCATGCTACAAAAAAAAAAAAAAAAAAAAATACAGTTACACAGGGAAATGTATGATTGCACCAAGTGAGTGCTGTATTTTCAAATAAATGCCTCTGCATCTGTATTCCACAGCAGGGAAATGAACCAACAGCCCTCAAAGTAATCACTCTCAGTGCTTTCACTCTGGATTTTTTTATGGACTGGGCTAACTAGTTTTTTCAAACCCAGATGTCTGAAATTATGTCCCTCATTTCACCTGTTATATTTGCAGAGGTATTAAAATCCTACTAGTCTCATTGACATTTCTGTTAACTTGGAGAATAAAATAGATTTCTTCATAGAAATTAGGTAGGCACACATGGGCAAAACATCCTAAGGAATGCGTTATTGATGGCATTGGCAATTAAATGTGAAATGCTGCAAAATTCTATAATTGGAATTATTCATTATGCTGTAGTATTGAAGACATGGAAATTATGATTAGAAAGTGTACAGAAACAGATTAAGATATAATTAAAAAATAATTCATGAGCTTTTTATCCCTAGTCTGGACCATTTTACACTCAGTTAAAAGATGAAAAAACACAGAGGATTCAATCACTCCACTTTGAACGATATATTCTGCTGTTATAGAGGGAGACACCATTTGTAATGGACTGTGTCACATCCTTGCACAGAGATGGGGCCACAGCATGTAGGGACAGTGTTTCTGAGGCAGCACAGCACCTCAGGATGGTGGGACATTTAGTAAGAGTATAGGGGATTTAAAGATTTGAACATTGTTCCATCTAGAATGTGCTGTCTACAAGTGAAGGGTGGCACATCACTGAAGATTATATTTTTTCATAAAGCCAAAATGCAATCAGTTGACCTTATTTTGATATATTTCAGGTGCTTTATTACTGTTTTCCTTTGAACAAATCTTGAAGATTTGTTCTCTCTTGAAGAGAACAAATCTCTCTTGAAGAAAGCTATGGGAAGAGCTTATGGATAATAGGGCTCAAGAGAATGAGACCGTTTGATTTCTTGACAAGAAAGCTTAGGGGCATCACCAGGGAAGGGAAGGGGGCCTTCCATGTAACGTGAGTTAAGCAAATACAGCCACATAGACCTGCTAGGTCAGCATCAATTTTCTTTACCTGCTGATCAGAAGACATCAGAATCTCTTTATTGCATCAGAAGCACAGTACTCCCAGCAAGCTCAAATTCTTCTTTAGATAGTCTCTGTTGAGGCTCTAACTACCTATATATTCAACTTGTTCTTTTCTCACAAGCTGTTCTCTCCTTCTTTGCCCAGTTTAATATTCTCAGTCCCGGTACAGCTCAGTGTTGTTTAACTTCCTCTAAAACCTGTAATTTCCTTTTTTTTTAAAGTATTTACAAACTCATTAAGTAAACACGACATATTTTTCAGTTTAACATTATATCCTCACTTTGCAATTAAAACATGAAAAAAGAAATAATCCCATCAAGAACACATTTCTGTGATATAAATTTTTAATAGTAATGATCTGCAGAACTGCATCCTCTAAATGGATGTCTGAAAATGTAAGAAAATATTAGATTTGATGTTCCACTTAGCTTTATATTACTTGGAAAAACCTACACAAGACTATTAGCTGACTAGCTTAGAAGTGCCATTTTCTTGCATTTTGCTAGCATATTTTTACTTTTACCATCATTAAACATGTTGTCTCCTTGCCTCACAGTATTGCTAGAGCATAACTCCAGAAACACAGGCTTGCACTTCTTCAGATACTGTTGAAAGCAAATGTACAGGCTAAACAGAAATATATGCAAGAATATCTAAATATAAGCCATTAGCCTGATTAGAAATAGTCAGTTTCTTTAGAAGCACATGCTTCAAATCCAATACCTGTGGAACTGCAAGAGATTGGATCCTCTTCATTGTAGCTTGTTAGCTTGATTTCCCAAGCATTAGGACACCTACAGCTTTTAGCATCACGCAAGGGATCAGCATCAGGGTTAAATAAGAGCTCAGTCAAGTAGTCTATTGATAATGTCACATATCTGTCACACACCTCATCACCGCCGTGCTCTCCCATTTGTTCTGCAGTAACAGATAATCAAATCATCATACTGGGTCACAGTAAAAGGTTAATTCCATGCAGGCACAGTTTTCAAAGGCCACGATGCTAACACTGGGCAAGTGCCATTAGCATCAAAGGTAGTATTAAGCCAAAACCCCATCGCAGGCAAGGGCCTGCTGATAAGACAAGTGCCAAAAAAAGGCTCTTAAACTGAGGAACTTAAAGTCTAAATAAAGAAAAGTCCACTATAGTAAGTGCAGGATGTATTGCACTTTACACCAGCCCTGAGTAGGCACAGGCCACTCTGTGCTGTTGTCCCACTTGATCAGGAAACTGGAGTCAGTGATCAGCAGAAAGAGGGAAAGAGCAAAATTATGTTTATGGAGAATAACAGACAGCAGTTAAATCATGTACTTAGACTTCTTATTGTTAGATTTGTGTTGCTTCTTGGTCAAAATATAAACAAGTACTTTGGCTTTCTCTTTTACCCCGAATTCCTTGCAACTCATGAGGAACATTCATAGTTCTCCTGCCTAAAACACCCCAGTGGTCATCCACTCATATTTTTGCTACTTATTCTCCAGCATATAAAATCTGAATTTGTCAGCTTGATGCTGGAATTCTTAAACTGTGAAGAAGACATATTCTCCAGGCTGAGGAGGATATTCACAGCATCTTAGTATTTGTTGGTATCTCAGTATTCATCTCTTATCCTACAAGATCCCATATGCTTTTTGTTTTTCAAAAGCAAACAAAAAAAAAACCCCACCACCAAAAACTCACATACCTCTCTTAACTAGGCCATGCATTTTAGTAGAAAGCTCTAACTTTATTTTATTCTAAAACTACAAGAAACTTTTCTGAATTCAAACTATGAGTTTTATTCTGAAAAAAACCAACAAACAAACAAACAAAAAAAACCCCCAAAAAACCGCCAACAACAAAACTAAAACCAAAACCAAAAACAACTGGTAAATATTCCAGCTATTAATGGAACAAAATATTTTAACGTCTTTTGGAACACCAGTTGCACTGAGTATCTTTTCATAAAATTTCTGATAAATTTTCTTTTCTTCCTCTTCTGTGTGTGAGCACATACCATAATATTTTAGACCTTTATTTTAGTACCTAGTCAAAAAAGCAATTTTCCACTGCAGTCTCATTTGCACATATCCATAATTTAAGGACAAAGTGTGCATGTGTTCCTAATTGCCTCCAAAGGATATTTGATGAACCCGTGAAATTTAAGGAAAAAAGCCCCACTGGTCATATTGCAGTGAGAAAAAGGAAGCACCAAAACTAAATCACTAAATATCTTAACACAGCATTTATTGTTATCAGACAATAACATACAGAATATTCAAGACTAGCCCTTGCTAATGCTTACAAGTTCAGAATAAAATAAATCTAATGTAAAGACTTTAATTTTTCCTTTGATGCTGCTTACTTTCTCTGTAGGAGCTTGCTTTTTGGTAAAAGTGGTTTTAAATATTTGAGATGTAAAAGTAAGAAGCTTTAAAAAAAACAAAAACAAACAAAAAAATAAAAAGAACAAACGAAAACTGAAGAAAAAAGCCTTCAAACAATTTTTTTTCTTGTGGTGTAGATTTCTTCAGATTACTTTCATAGTTTTCTCAAAGATGCATTGCCAAGAGAAATTATTTTTAAATGTATAATTATTTTAATATCACAAAATCACAGCATGGGTGAGGCTGGAAGGGATCACAGTGGGTTATCAGGTCGAACCTCTCAGTATAATGGAGAAGAAATCTGAAGAGCAAAATTTTGTTTCTACAACAAAAGGGGTAGGATCCCACCCAGATTACCTGGAGATGGGTGTACTCAGTGCTTACTGGGATCCCATGAACAGCAAAGCATCTTTAGCACACTGCTATCCCTTGCATGCACTGACCCTCTCACATATTGTTCAAAGACTGCGTACAAAACGGTCTTTAGTGAAAAACTGAAATGATACATTCAAAACACTGCAAAGCAGTGAAATTCAGTGTTAGAATGGAACCAAAAGAATACTGCATAATGAAATAAACCAATACTTTTAAAAGAGCTGTTCTATTACTAGCACCGAGACTAAGATTTGGCTGTGAGTTTATCACCACAATACATTAGGGAGCAAGCCATCCAGGGAATATTTCCAGCATCTGATTGGCATTACTGCTTGAAATTACTTGATGGATGATCGCCCATGGCATCTCAGAACAAACTACTTCGAATCACCAAGGCAATTGCTCTGTCTCTGCACTTCACTGTGAGCTGGTGAATAACTAAAGCTCCTTTCATATACCAGCAACATGGAGCACGAAGCTTGAATTTTGCCAGCTATACCAATACTACAATTATCCCCCAGCTATTTTAAATCAAATCATTTAGGAAGGAGAATTACTGCAAATTAAATCTAGCTACAGCTCCAAGAACACCGCAAAAAAAAGATGCATTAAATTTTAGGCTGTAGTAATCTCTTTGGTTCACTGTGGCCAGTGTATTTAAAAACATAGGAGAGAAGAAACATAGGGGAGAAGAAATCCATAGGAGAAGAAACATAAAAGCCAGTACTAACTATGTGAGAGATGTAGAATAAGCCTATTCTATAGGTTCAAGTCTGCTTTTAAAGGGATATGATATGAGCAAAGGCTCAGAGATGATACATCATATTTAACCCATGCAGAAGCTAGGTAGTGTACTGCATACTGTTTGAATACACAGTTCTGACGACAGCTTTGAAGTCACTCCATAAAGAAACACAAAGAACATATGCATCTTGCAATCTCAAGAAGTCCTGGTAATGACCATAGCATTGCTTACTGTTACAACTAACTTTTGACTAGATAGTGTCTGTAAATCGATCTCTCAATTAAAATGTTTGCAAAGACCAAAGGAAGCAGGTATCACTGATAGCCCTCTGCCTTGCTTACAGATGAACTCCTGAAAGAAACACCTTTCCCACTGAATTCCACTTCTGTTATGGAGCCATTTTCCTTCTCAAGCTGGTTAAATGATCATTCTGATGAAATTAAACAGAAGAAATTCTTGAGTATGTTTGGAGATAATTTTGAAACAGAGGTAAGGGGCATATAATGTCTTGAAAAAGAAAGAGATGTTTTTAAAGGTATGGATAATTGGTGCCTACTGTTCAGACTGAGTAAATCCAGCCTGGGAGCAATATATAGTGTCAGACAAAGTTATGCACCCTGACAGAAGTACCTGTCTTTGATCCATTGATTTGACTAGCTTAGGACAGGGGCTTTCTAGCTCATTACTTCCACTTACAGAATCAACCTGAACTTTAATTTCTGTTCATTTCCTTTGGGATTAAAACAGTTCCTTCATTCCCCTGTCCCTCTCCCTGTATTTCCCAAATCAGAAACACCAGCATGATGCAAATACTGGTCAAGTGTGTTCAGCTTTTTTATGTGTTTGAGCAGCATTTGTGGTCCAAGTCTAATCTTGGTGTGTAAACACACTTTTTTTTCCTCCCCCTCCATCTACATAAAGTGAAAACAAGAAAAACTGGACAGCCACCAGAGAGCCTGGGTTGCCCTAAAACATTCCACTTCACAGTTTAGTCAAACACAGTCTAGTTTGGGTGTAAATGAAACTGTCAACATTTCATATCTCTGCTGTATGCGTGATGTTTACAAAACATATTCTTCCCCAGAATTACTTGGAGTCACACTCCAAAGAATCCAATACGGTTGACAGCAAAGGGACAGAGTGTGGGGATGTCAGGAAGAACACAGAGGGGGCAGAAAATGAGAAAGATTAAGTCCTGTCTGCAGCGTTTTTAATGTTAATAGAATAAACTTTTCTACTTCAAGAGGCTCTTGATAGGGCCCAGAGTTCATGAGAAGGAAGTGCCTATTCCAAGAACAGAAGCAGGAAGCACATAGATGCAAAACTGAGAGTGGGAGGAGGCAGAAGGAATAGATAAGTGAGGATGCAGAGGAGCATAAGGAGTGGCAGGTGTGACCAGTTCCCTTTTTATCACTAGGAATCAATATGAGAATACCAAACACAGTGTGAATTTTAATGTCTGTAAAAATAACGTCATCTTCTATGAATACTCTCTTGCAAAAATAGAATGTTTAAAATGCTGTTGGAAGATGAATGTGGACATTTTGGTCACCTGGACGAAACTTTTTTTTTTTTTTTTTTTAGGTTATAGCTTATGGACCAGGAACAACTGAGAAAAGTAAAAGGAATTCAGATATCTGGATATGGCAGCTGGTATGTGTCAATTCACACTTGTTAACTGATGAGTTCATGTTTAAGTTCAGACTGAACAGCAGTAAAGCCTTCTAGCAACAGAAACTGGAATGATTCTGTTCCTTCTGATAGAAAAGATCACCAATAGGCACCACCTTTCAGCTTTAGACTGAAATGAAAAATAACTGTAAAGTGCTGCCACACTAAAAACAGCCTCTTTTTCCTCATCATGTATGTTCATGACAGAAATACTGGCATTCATCCTTGTTGGGAATTTTAATGCACCTTACCTAGGCTATATCCTGTAAATATATCAGAATGCCTCTAAGCAATAAAGCAACATCACCTCAGTTCTGCCTTGAAACTTCTGTCATCATCCTGAAGTCAAACTGGAATCAAGTAGAATAATCTAATAAAAAAGTCTGTAAACTTGTTTATACTAAATCAGAATTGTAGGTGATCCAGATGTCCTTCATTCAAATTCCTTCTAGAATTTCTTTTCTAGAATAAGCTTACAACCCAAAGAAAAAGAAAAGCTAATTTTTGCTTACACAAGTCAGGCTGGCTTGGGAGGCAGATATTTCTATTAGCTCCTCTTCTGTTGAAATTCATAGGGAATATCAAAAACTAATTAAAGAAGTCATAATCTTGAAATAGATTTGTTTACACCACAGTTTACATAAGCCTGTAGAATCAAGACCTTGTGGATAGCAAGAACCTGGCTCCCCTGCTTGACAAAATAATAACCAGCCCATTCCAAAATGGAGGGACTCAGCAATTTCAGTCAGCCCCCTACTGACTTGTGAGCTGCTCTTCCAGACGTAAAGAGCTATGAGGAATCCAAAAAGTAGAAGAGGAGCTTGAACTATTCCAGAAGATTCTCTGTGTAATTTCTGGAGTGGTACCAACTTGCAGGCTGCTAGGTTAGGCTGGTGGTAGTGTACCCCAGGAATCAGGCAATGAGTTGCTACTTTATGAGGGGGAACAACAAACAATGAAAAATATTTTTATTGATACTAATAGTGTTAGACAGACAAGATAAACTGAATATTTAGCTAAATCTTATGAAACAGAACAGGTTTGAGGTGTTCTTTCAGTAGGAAATATTTCTGTACATACAGCATTTTCTTTCTGTTGGGGACAGGACATGGAAAACTAAAAGCCTTCTTTCCCTTCAGGAGGGCACATCCACTGTTGCCATGGATGGCAAAACCCTGACTCTCTCTGCTGGTGACAGCCTTCTTGTCCGTGCCCAGTCTACGTGAGTAGAGATGAACAGGGGTCCAGTGCATGATTCCCCAGCTCCCAGCAACATAAACTCTATGTGTTCAATCCACACCATGTTGGGCTTCACTGGTGCAGAAACACAGCATCTGTGAATGTAGGATTTACAACAGCCTCTGTTATTTCTCGGGGTAAAAGTTTTTTCAAGAGGAAAAGCTAGACATTCGTTGGAGTTCACCTCTTATGATAAAAGCTGGAGAATTTTTTGTAAAAATTAAAAAAATAATTTAAAATAATAAAAAAGAGAGAACCACTACCAGTAAAATGCAGCATGCAAAAGACCATGCATATATGACCTGAATCCACCCGCTGGCACTCACAGCAGATGCTCAAAGCATCAGACCAGGCTTAATCAACATCAATGCAGGAAGAGTTGGGGTTCAGGCTAAGAACATAGCTCTCTTCCTGGAGTAGAATGCGTATATCTATTTCATAACCTTGACACATGTGATACACAAAAAGGAAAATAGCTTCCAGAGAGAATGGAAAGAGAGATTTAAAGCATGGCTGAAGCTGATAAAGTGCCCACTCCCCCTTTTCAATATCATCAATGTTTCACTTGGTGGTTTGAGTGTGTGATTCCCCTCTATACACATTGCATCATCTCTCTTTCCATTCTTCCAGGTACTGCTGGAAAAGAGCAGAAGAATGTGTTGCTCTGTGCATCGCTCAGGATCCAAAACGCAAGCAGCCTTATAAATAACTCCTGCATCAGCTGGCTTTGATGATAACCAAGTTTTAACCTACCTATCTTAATTATCTTTTACTCAGAATGCCTGGAAATTTCAATACTCCAACACAATGATTAAGTGGAGTCAAGAGCTGTGCCCAATTAAAACATTTTCCCCAAGTAGTAAAAGTTTTAGCAAAATTTATAATCAGCATTTTTAAGATCTAGCGTTTTGTTTGATTTTATCTGAAAGGAAATGACAACATATCCAAGCAGCAGGATTACTTATCTAATAACACATTATAGTATCTAAATGAAATGAGAGTCCTTTGAAATGCAAGTCTCTGCCACAAGATATACAAAAGGAGATGGGACAGATACTGTTACACTGCTTAGGTAACAGTTCTTACTTCTTTGTGTTAGATTTTTCATTTGTAATAAATTAGTACAACACTAGCTACCCAGCCCAGCTCCCAGTAGCTAGTAGTTCAGAGATCCTCTGAGATCTTTGGCTAAAAGTTTGCTTGGTTTTTCTTAAAGGCCCAATCTGCTGCACTTCTTGGAATCTCATTGCTTTGTGAAAGAGAGGAAGGTGCATTAGTAAAAGGGGAAGCCATACCTGCAGCATCATCAGGAATCACTTAGACCACCACTGTACTTGCTGCAGGTACAAGTTATTCCCAGTTTCCCAGATCCAGCAGTGCAGTATCAATCACAGTGATCAGCAGAACCCTAGACATGCCATGCTGGATGCTGTGTGCACGCTACACTGAACACAACACTGCAATGGGACTAACAGGAGCACCTGGTCATGGGTGTGCCCCTGTACAGCAGAATTCTCAAGTCAAAACAGCCTTAAGGGGTATGTTAGAGGATAAGAGAGCAGAAAAATTATTATAATGTTTTTGTTAACTGCTGCTTCTTTTCAAACAATGAAGTTTCTTGCAGAAACAATAAATGTCAAATTATATTTTGCTGCTTTTATTCCAAGAAATCTGCAGAAGAATTTTAGTTGTATTTACTTGTTCTTCACATTGTCAACATCAGAAAACATGTTGCTTCGATACCTGCAAGTATAATCAATAAAGTATTTCAGAAAGCAGAAGTCACTGTTTCCTGATTTTTTTACTTAATTAGAATTAAGTTCAAAAATATATTTGTTTCTCCTATCACCTACAAAGCTCATTAAACTGAGATATCATATGTTTTACTGAAGTGTTTATTCTCATGAGAAAGACACAGATATCTTGAGTTGAATCTATAACTTATATTTAACATCAGCAGCTTTTCTAGCAAAGCATACAGTAAAACTCTGCTACATCCTCCTAATAACGGGGGCCCCAACTTGAAAAACTGAACCCAACCCTTAAAGCTGTTATAGGTGTGAGCTGTGACACACAAAAGGAGATGTATCATTCCCTTTGAACAAGGGAGTAATTTTTCTGATTACCATTGGTGCTGGTGTGTTTATGTATCTGCAGAATTGACTACTCGAGTGAACATCTATCATTGAGGGATATAGGGTCGCAAAGTGTTATATTTTTAGTCCAGCAGTTACAGGGTAATCATAGAAATATTTCCATATTTCACACTGAATTAAAAGTGAGTAAAACACAGCAACATGTAGAACAACATCCAGAATAACCAGCAGCTCTTCATTCACCCAGAGGCACTGAAAATCATGGATCTTTCTGAATAAAAATTAAAGCACCTCCAGATTAGATTCCCCCCTGGTATGAGATAAAGGCTCCACGGAAACTAACCTTGAGATGCCTTTTATAAACCCTTGTGCTTGAACACCTAAATTCTATCCAAGTCACATACTAGGTGCCAGAGGAGCACTAAACCAGAGCTCCATCATCCTGAGTTTTGCCACAGCCCACAGTCAGAAACCAGGACTTAGTAGGTCATCAATTTCTATTGTGGAACTTCTGTCTTCTAACAACTAGGTAAGAGGTGTTAAGGCCCATAAGTATGGAAAAGAACCAGGATCAAAACAGCAGGAAAAGATTTATAAAAACAGTCAAATACTAAGTACCAACAGAAAATAATTTTGTTTTCTAGTGTCTCTTTTGAGAATGACTTCTGTTCTTTTGGCGCCCAATTCCCTTTGCTTCCCCTCCCATCCCCTCTCTTTCAGTTCAATAGTCATTTGTGGCCGAGAACAAATGAGAGCACAGAAAGTGCTTGTCATTTATTCCTTCCAAGGTGCTTAAACGCTGTGATTCAGAAACCTGCAACTTCCCTTTTCCCAGGTTTTCAAATGGTTCCAGAGGTTTTCTGGGCAGGCAGTAAATATTTTTTTCAAGTGGTTTACCCTTCCTCCACATTATATCTGTTCTAAACTGCCTCAACAATGGTACATTTATAACTCAATTTACCCATGCTACCCTGCTCACAAGGAAGTTGGCCACATGCAGGACTGGTTCTTGGAACCCTCTTAGCTGTTGGGTGCTCTTGCTGTGTATGTGCAGTCAGCCCAGCACCAAAGATTTTGGGATCAATGTCTGGAGGCTCCAGTGCTAGCCTTGAGTCAAAGAAGGATTTCAGGATAAGATCAGTGGCAAAGCCTTAGTTAGGCATGTTGTTTTCAGAGTGCCCTAATGCACCCCTCTTGATGTGCTTGTTCATGCATGTCCATGAAACTCACCTGGCAAAACCATGTCCTACAGAATCACTGAGGTTCAAAAAGACCTCCAAGGTCATCAGATCCAACCAGCTTGTCAACTAGGCCATGGCACTAAGTGTCACATCCTGTCACTTCTTGAACACCCCTAGGGATGGACCCTCCACCACCTCACTGGACAGTCCATTCCAATGCTTAACAAGGCTTTCTGTGAATAAGTTCTTCCTCATGTCCAGCCTGACTCTCCCCTAGAACACTGTGAGGCCATTTCCTCTCATAGTGATTTCCTGAGAGAAGAGGCTGACCCCCACCTCACAAGACCTTCTTTTCAGGCAATTGTGGAGCATAATAAGGTCTCCCTGAGACCTTTTCTCCAGGCTAAACACACCCAGACACTCCTCTTGTGCCTTAGACATGACACACTTCATATGTTTTACACATATACATGGTTGCCTTTCTTTACAGCTCTTTTTATAACTGGTACACCTGCACCCTGATTTGGTTGCTCATTTTCTGTCTCAATCAGACAGATACTAGGACACCTGATGCTTAGAAAACTTGGTACATTTTGGCAGGATTGTGCTAACCTTATTAACACAGCATTGCACAGACAGACTTTCTGCTGTTTGATGCTTCTGCAAGACTCAAAAGTAAAACCTTTATACAAATAAATATTGTAAGCAGTATTACAATAAAAACTACACACACACAAAGCTATACCTGCACCATTCTTGGTAAATTACCTTTAAATACATGCAGCATTGTCCAGAATCACAGGCCTGAGCTGACTTAAAAGATTAGAAATGCATATTAAGAAGCTTGAGTCCACTTACAAACATCCACAGAGTTATTCCAAGGCAGAATCTCACCTATCCAAGAGGTCAGCAGGAGTTTTTCCTTTTACTTCATACGGGAAAAGGTGATGCAGCCCAAACATGGCAGCTGTTGATTAAAGCAGCAAGGCTTTCCCTGGGCTTTTTCAGTGCCTTTAAAATGTTTAGTCCCAATGAGATTACAGGTAAGCTTTGCAAAAAGAAAGCTAAACCCCTCATTTTTAGCTGTAGAGAAATATTGATTTCTATTTATAGTATTTAAGTCACATAAATACCTATATAAACATTATTGTAGTACTTCATAGCAAGGAATTTACAGTCAGTCTTCCATGTAAATTAGAAATACAGATCAAAATATTTGAAGTAATTCATGTTTCCTATTATTACTAGGCTAGGCAGGCTTGACCTCATGGGGTACTTATGCTCTTATTTTGAGTTATGCTGACTTACATGAATGATGGAAATAAATTGGTATGTCTCACTGCATTCTTCCTTATTATGATCTCATATTCCAACACTTAGAAATAGTTAATTAGCAAGGTTGCATGATTAATGATATGTGATTACCATCATCACCCATTCAAAAAAATGGTATTACTTGAAATAACTTAAATAATTCTGGTACAGTAAATAAAGGTTCAGCCTTCACCAGCCCTTTCTATAATCTTGAAAAAAGACCTACAAAAAGTTCAGGAAAAACATGTATGTTTATGGTTATGAGAGAACTACAAGAGAAAAGAATGACCCACAGAGATGTTGCAGTAAACACATCTGAGATCAACAGAAGAGCACAAGATTGTCCAATTAAAAACATGAAACAAAACAAAACAAAAAACAAAACAAACAAAAAACCCAGAAGAGTTAAGACAAGATAATGATCTATTGTTAACTACATTTGAGTTTGCAATACATAAACTGACAGCTTGTACAAGTCTATAGAGGAACCTTTCTTCCTCTGTGCATGCTCTACTTTTAGGTCTTGCTTGTTTATTTGAAGTAGCAAACCCTGCCAGAGGCATAAAGCTGACTAGGTGGATCAGGAAAGTGGTAAAATCAGGAGTGTTGTAGTAAAGTTTTTCCTCAGACCCACACAGTACTTACACCTGTAAAACAGTCTTATCTTACTACTGAAGGTAACAAATGCTTTCATTCTGATGTCAAAAACATTAATTGTACTGATTTCAGCTCTCCAGTCACATCGAATAGAACAGATGTAGAGAAAGTAACCCTCCTACCATCACTGCATATAAGTAAAGGAAAAAAAAAATTACTTCAGCTATTTTAAAAATTCCTACATAACCAGCTTGTTTTCATGATGGAGACATTTCAAGGCTTTGGAGTGTTTATATTTAGTTTATTTTCTGTTAATAATCCACGTGCACCTGAGTGAACATTTCAGACTCATGAAGGTCATCACCTCCTAGTGTGTTTCTCAGTCAATACACAAGTATTGAAGAGCTACTCTTCAGTATCAAAGGATGCAGAATAGCAACTGATTGGATCCAATGTAAAATTGTTGATTTTTAAAGTAATAATGAAGAAGAAAAATTTAATATCTACCCTTCAGCTCAAAGTAATTACCTGACTTACAGGAATGAGCACTGTCTGCTACAGAAGGATCTTATGCTGGATCCTGTCAATAACATTTTCAGCCATTATCCAAAAATTGTGAAACTGAATAAAAATTCTCTCTTTTCATGTCACTGGAATTTTGATGGAAGCTTGACAGCTAGGGTGATGTTTACATATACACACAGAGTCAGATTATATTCCAGAAATATCCCTTAAACCGTGATATCATTAGGGAAATCATCTCTCCTTTCTGAGGTCTGCAAATGATAAAACAATTATTTCTAAATTGCTATTGCTCTAGGTTAAATATATCTTCAAGATCTTTGACCTGGTCACTCAGTGGGAGTTGCATGAGAAGCACCTACTGAAGGATTTGAACATGGTATTTTTAAAGCTGCTAAATAGGCACATTTACATGGCCATTACAGCGCTAAATAAAAATTTCTGGCCCTGATTTTGGAGATAAATTACACTGAAATTGAAGCAAAATTATTTGGGTTCCAAAAACTCTTCATTATACAATCCCACAAGTCCCAGAGAAAGATGTCATGACTATGACAAAGTAACTAAGCATAAGCACATTTGAAGATTCAGTGAAGAATTTGGGTGCATCTGTATTACGTCAGAGGAAAAACAGGACTCCTGAAGTGCTGTACAACTATATCAAAAATATTATTTTTACATGCTTTAATATTTTTCCTCTTGAAGGAAAAATACTCTAGCTTGCTTAGGATAAAAAACCAAAGCACACAGATGATGGAGTTGGAAAAGTTTCTACTTTACAAACTGTCAACAAACAAACTTCTAGACAATAAGTCGCCCATACATTCCAACCATGCACTTTATAGCTTGAAAATAAATTTGACAATTCAATTGTGTAAAGCTAGTAAATGCATGCCAATTTGTAGAACTGAAGCTTGAAAGCTTCAGTATGAAATTCCCAGATACCACAGGGGTCCAATAGGGAAATGCAGCCATGGCACCTTACCCAGCTTTGTTAACTGTCTCTTCCTCCAAGGAGACCCCAGAGCAGCATCTGGATTCCAGGCAGAAGGGAAATGTGGGCACCTTTAAGTAGGCTCCACATTAACTGGTGGGCTGAGCAGAAAACTGCACTGACAATGCAGCTGGCCACAGCTGAACTGCCAGGAAATTCCTGGGGGTTATTTATATGCCATTCTAATACACACTCTGCTCCCAGGGTGCTCAAAAAGCCACCTTCACTGAGGAGCCACAGGGCTCCTTTTCCAACAGCCAAGCAAAGCTCATCCTCTTCATGCAAATCAGTGCTGGAGATCTACAGCCTTGTTGACCCAAAAGCACAGTTCCACAAGCAGCAGAAGCCCCAGGAGCAGCTCCCACCTCTGCACAGGAGATGGAAGTCAAACCCAAATCTTTGCTGTCCTGCAGGAACACCCCAGTCACAGGGTCTGTTGTTAGAGGCATTCCCATCCCCACTTGATACAGCTCAACTGAGCCATGCAGGAAGCACCAGTGGTGCTAGTGAGCCAGAAGATAATTCCTACTCCCCAAATGCAGTTACAGATGATATAACTCTATAAACCAGGAGTACTGCTAGAAGGAACATATAATTACAAATTCATTGTTCCAGGAAATTACTTGCCTGAACACATTTGTGACCAGAGCTGCCTACAGCATCTTGGCATACATTACAAAAAGAATGTGAACAGCAGGTTTTGACTAGAGAAAAAATCATCACCAAATTGTTGAAACACAAATAGATCAGCTTTATTTACGACAACCTGAGAAAAACGTCAACAGTTCCTGATACTGGTGACCAACAAGCCACGATTCAGACCTTGTGTGCTTTATTATTGAGTGGTAAATCAACATTCAGTGGGCAGATCCACTCATCAGACAAGGGCTTATTTTTCTCTCCAAGAGGAAAATGGCAAGCACTGAATGAAATCGAGTAAAACCTTCACAAAAAGAGGACGAGAATTTGTTTAATTATTTATCTACCAAAACATACTAGTTTAGTTTACTTTTAAACCACCATAGAAAAATATATTTGAGCACTGAAATGAGATTGCCATATGTCATCAGAATTTGAGTTTAAAATGAAAATGAACCAACTCTGGCTTCTGTTTCCAATATGGATGACAATGTTCAGCTGTCTAAAGCCATTTCTTCCATTTTTTTGGATATAAAAGAGGCAATTTACACCCAGTTCTTCACTGAAAGCAATTTGTCACTACTTCCATCTTTGCCATTAGAGTTACAGCTGCCCTGATTTATGCCAGTGTGTTAACAGAATCAGGCAGCTACGCTACAACAATGCAAATGTGGCCTTGCTGCATCGCCCCAAATGCCATTGCATAGTTGCATAATTTATATACTGCATATACATATTATACACAAACACATATATATATATATATATATATATATATATATATATATATATATATATATATATATCTGTATTCTGAGTATTTTTGTGTCCTAATTATCTGTATCTTGCCCATACTGGTGAAGTTTGTGCCAAGCGTACCATGTGTGCTTGGAGGTTTGTAACACGACTAGCCCATTACTGGCAGTCAGACAGAGCGATACCGAAGGTCATTTTTGTTTGTGTCAGACACAGGATGTTTCAGAAGCTTTTATGGAGCAGCTACATCTGTGCTCTCTGTGGGTTGGATCCACTCCATACATACTGCTGGAGGACAGAAAAAGCAGAACAGACAAGAGGGAAGAGCTATCCTGGGCTTCACTGGAAGCCAACCACGTAACCTGGGTTTTCACTGCATCCCAGGCAGCAGGGCTGTGCAGCTCACAGACATTCTTCATGGAGGGACAAAGGCTGCTCTTTATTATCAGTTTTAATCTAATATAAAGGGTTCATGGCATTTATTTCCTCTATAGCAAAATTAACTCCACTTGCAAAGCTTCCTCCCCCTCAGAGGGAAATAAGATGTAGGCTCAGAAGCCCAAATCCGCAATGATATTTAAGTGCCTGAGGAACTGTGCCAGAGTGTCTGGCAGGGGAAGCTAAACAGACTCAATTTTGAAAGGGAACATAGTGAATGGAGAGACAGGCTGAAAGCTCAGGAGAATGAAGTACTCCTTTCATCTACTGTGGGGGGAGCTGTTCCATGGCAAAGCAAACTTCTTTTCAATTCTTGCTCATCTCTGTGCTTTAACCCACTGTGAGTGCCATGACCACCCGTATTTGAGATGGGCTTTAGCTGCAGCTGACATTAAACTAGTCACAGATGCTGCTTCCAGGGCATCGGCATCAGCATCAGTGTGATGGGAACTGGACAGAGATAAATACAGTTTGTATGGAACACATGAACAGTTGCCTACAAGTTCCTTGTCCTGCAGGATGAATAAAAATACTCTCTGTGATAGGTACAATTCATCTTGCTTAAAAACAAGGCAAAAAAGCAGTAGAAACAGTAGAAAACATTTTTTAAAACCCACGGTACTAATTATACTATACAGCCTATGCATTTTGTCATTAAAATGCTATTTTCCATTTTTATATTATAACATTTTACAATGAACCCATCTTATTAATTTCCTTATATGTCTATACTGGTACAAATGTTATTCTCAGCAGTACTTGGGTAAATATGTAGCTGATGGAATTACCTTGATCTCACAGCACTGCAACAGAGGACACTTTGGCTCTCTGTGTACACAGGAATTATGGCTAAAGAGTGACACGATGGTGGGACTCCATCAGCACATGAAGGTTGCTTACCACACTGTACACTGCAATATGGCACTGCTAACCTGCAGGTCATAACTTCACTTTGATCATGGATCTTATTCAAAATAATAGAACAAAATGTTTGGGGCTTTAGATACCCTTATTACAACAGCATTAGTCTTTACAGAAATGCTAAAGCCCCAGAAATTATTGACCACGTTCTAATATAAAGGAACAGCTTTCCAATATTGATGTTCAACATCTAGATACATGGAGAAGACAGCAGTGAAAAACAACGAGAACATCTCACAAAAAAAAATAGTCAGTGAACAAACTTCCTTTTCATTCCATTATGTTGAAATTCAACTAAAAATTAGCTTGTTTATCATCAAAAAAGCCAAAAAACCCACAATCCACAAAAGTTATTTGTTCACATTTTCTATTATTTCACCCTTTTGTCAAAAAAGATCACACCTGCATAAAGAAGAATCTACAGTAGAGAAAAGGAAAGCATTCAAATGCCAGGAATATCTCCTATATTTGTATTCCCAAAAGCCTTATATACAAAAGTGTTTGTTTTAGAAATAAAAAAAACCTGAAAATCTTTAGGGGCACTAGGAGCTGAAAAGAGATTTTTTCAATTCACTGTATTGCTTTCTCAAATAACAGAAAAACGCTATGAAAATCTGACATTGATTTATCTGATTTGAAGTTAGGAAACATATGCTAGAACAAAGAAGTATCACTTCTTGTCCCTGTGCCTCGAAGACACACAAGCCCCTTTCACTCCAGTTTCTGATGTGTTTACAGAAACAAAAGACATAATTGATCTGCCATAAGGTGTTCACTGAAGAGGTTCATGCTGTGAGGATTTCCATGGTAACTACTTAAAGAGACATAAGTGTTCATTTTTGAAACTGAAAACCCAGGGACATGATTAGCTACAGTAATAATGCCACATAAACCACCTAAACAGAGATCTTTTGTTCAGGGCCAAGTAAGTTCTGTTTTCCTGTGTGAAAACCAGCTTTCCTAAATTAAAAAACAAAACAAAAAAAACCAAACAAACAAAAAAAAACACAACAAAAAAAAAAAAACACAAAGCAACCCAAAACAAAATATTTGTTTTCTTTCAAATGTTTTGCTGGAAATAATAATGTACTTACATATGCAGACATAGCTGAAATAATTACTTCCTTAAATTACCTAGCATGCAATACATCAAGTAGTCCATAAAAAGTGTACATGAAGATTATACACTGTCAACCCAAAGAGACACAAATCCAGATTTTGTAGAACTTCCCCAAATCTATTGAGAATCATTTGCAAACAAATTCCAAAGAGATAACAAACACTCAACAGTCATTAAAAGATGTAAAAGTACTCACCAGTATAATGAAGCTGCAACAACAGATCGAAGCTCTGGTGTGATATTGCAGAAAAAGGAGAACCTAAATTAATAAGGATTACTCCAAAGTGAAGAAGAAAGAAACAAGTGACACCTACCTTAGCAAACACAGAACTAGAGCAGACAGACCCTGTGTACCCACTTCCCTACCCCCCAGGGGTAGTCTTGATTTTTATCAGGCACAAATCAGGGACAGGAATTAAACACCTGCATGCAATCCCAACCTGCAGACCCATTAGAGATCACAACCAGAAAGCACAGATGCAATCCAAGGTTAATTTATAATGGGATAGGGCTAATAGGGAACAAGTCCTAAAACTACTTGATCCCAATAAAGTCTTCTCAGCAGTGGTCTTTATGGTGATCCAGCTGAATTTGTACATCTCACAGAGATGACAGTAGATATTTTTATTCATCACTTAAGGTCATCATTTAAACACTCTCCTTCAGTACAGTGAAGTTGACAGAAAGCATCAAAGACAGCTTGAAAACTACGCTTTATGTGATCATCTGAAGGAGAGGATTTTATGTCAACTCAAGTAAAACTCTACAGAACACCTAGTTTGTATATTCTCTTTAATTCTCCTCTATTTCAGATCTCCATTAAAACTGCACAATATTAATTTATTCGGGAAAGCTTAATAAGTCTCCTGTTGGAAGTTTTGTCCATTAAGTTGATATTAATGTCATGTTATGCAAGGCCTGAACAGATGTCCTTTTATTCCTATAAGGGCTATGATTTGAAGCTATTGTCACACAGTTTCTTACAATAAAAATGCCTGGAAATAAATGTTGCCTGAGATACAGCATCTCATCTTCTTATCTTCTGACTGGCCACACAATAGCAAAACTGTATTGTTAACTTTAAAGGACATTTAAGGACTCATTCATGAAAGACATAATAGTGGTGGAGAAATGTATGAAGGAAGAGCAGTGAGTCAAACTCTCAGCAGCTACATCAGCTGGAAGAAGCCACTTAGAACCAGGCTCCACATGAACTCCCTTTAAAATTTTACTCTGCCTATTTTTAGCACTGAAAAATACTTCAGCTCTTGCTCTCTTGGGCAAAAGGCAGATGGCAAGATTCAAAGGGACTTAAACTAAACTGCCTTGGGATTAGGCAGCAATAGGCAGCAAAACCTTTGCTAAGGGTGCCCTTCAAATGAGATGAAGAAATGGATGAGCTGAGCTAGAGAAGAAAAAAAGCAGAATTAATGCACAAATTCCTATACCCACTGATCAGCCAGTGTCCTGCAAGCAGGGACTGGGCATGAAAACAACTCCACTGCCAGAGCTGAGTGGGGAATGGATATTTATTCTCACTGTTCCCTTCATCTGTCCCTGCCTCTCAGCCTGGGCAGTGGAGAATGGCACACTCTCCTTGTCTTTGTTCCATCTGAGTTCAATGAGTCCTTTTCCTGAGCAGGGGTGAAAATACTTAGCTCCTTAAAATGCTCTGTGTAGGGTTTTTTACTACATTCACTGCCACATGGCACATGGATAAGTCATAGCAGGGTCCCTTGTGGCTTGGATAAACAGTGCAACTGCTGCATCCTCAGAGGAGCTTTTCTTTAGGATTCCCTGTTCTCTGGGAAAAAGCTAACCCTCTCTCTTCTTAGGCTTATGCTGGTGCTGGATACCAGGAGGGAAAAGCTGCACAGAAGGCAAATCCCACAATACATGAGTCATCAGTAAAGCAAATACTCTGTAATGTTAGGCTCCCATGATCAGCAAGGCACTGTAAAAAAGCTTGGACTGTGACAATCTGTTTCCCTGAAGCTTGTAGACTAAACAACAAGCTAGAGGAAGGGAGCCACACAACAAGCAGGGAAAGGCATCTGACAAAAGCCTCATTAGCCCTCAATTTCTTTTACCCAAAGCATATGTTTGTTTCTCTTCCCAGCAGCACTTCTGCAGGTCTGCATGCTCAGTACTTATCCTAAGTATCCAGCAGTGAGAAACAAAGGCTGCATAATCCTCTGTGTTAGAGATTTATTGTGTTAAAACTTGGTTTTTCTAATCACTATGATGTGAAAATTCAGGTGCCTGACTCAGAAAAAGACATCTAGAGTAGAACAGAGATGACTAAGAAAAAGATTCCTACCACTTAATTGCATTTGTATGAAAATATTATGTCTTGATGTGTAAACATCAAATTAGCAATATTCTCAGGGCAAGCAGTAATACAGCAATCAAGCAACTCCTTCCAGCTATATGACAACAACTGTGTCCTACATTTTCCTCAATATTTTTTCACACAGCACATTGAGTATACTTAAAACTACCCCTATGCTGTAGACGCTATTAAATTCCTATTATTCTATCCCTTTGTACTAACATCATAACTCTGAAGCTTATCAGCATTTCTGTTTCCATTCTCTAGAGAGAGCCCTTTGCCAGGGCTGGCAGCAGCAAGGAGGGAAGTCAGCATGTCAGAATGGTACTTTGAGGCCTGTGTTTATACTCTGATGGTTCTCCCATATTCCCCTGGAATCTGCAATTGAAATCCAGCATTACGCAAACCAAGTTCAAAATAATCATGGTATATCTTAGCATTAAAAAAACACTTTTTAGATTAAGCAATTTTCTTTTCGTAGCTGTACTTCTACTTTAATCAGATCACTTTCTGCAATATTACTGTCCTGTCGCTACTAGGCACATTATTCTTCATAACCTGAGTGTGCACTTTATCAGCAGTTTAGAATTGTCTGGGGATCTTAATTCCCACTGCAAAGAGGAAACTACTCACATTTCAGAACTGTGAGCAAGGCACAAGTTCATTCAGTAAATTGTCTTGGGTTACTCTATCACTCAGGATGTGTCTCTGCTGCCCAACAGGCAAATGCTGGAAGTGACATTGAGAGCAGTTTCCAGTCTCATCCCATAGCTCTGTCCTGAGGTGTTCCAGCTATTGCACTTCAAAATTAGGGAGTGCTTTGAGGGAAGATCATTCCTTGGGACCACTTCCTGCAGGATGAATGAAGTTTTTTCTCCCTCCAGCCTTTGCCATCCTCTGGCATTACCCCACCATGGGTTACATTCTCCACCACTCCTGGCATTCTCCCCACACCACGTTGCAGACCATAAAATAATGTGGTATAATATCCTCAAGTGCACTGTCTCCTCTCAGGAAAAACACCATCTTTTTGGAACATCCCATTTAGAGCATCTTGTTTTCAACTCAAAACAAGCTTGCTCTATTATCCACAGCTCATTTCCTACTTCCCCCAGACCCACAGATCTATACACTTATCCTCTTGCTATGGTGTATAAATTTACCTCACTGTGCAAATATGCATAACAGTGTTTGAATGCACATTTACAAAGGAAATATTGCTTTGGGGAACACGAGGGATGTGTTATTCCCTGTTCTCTGAGTTCAGTCAGCAAAATCTACTTGATGAATATCAACAGTCAGTCACAATTTTCATCTGTAAAAATAGGAGCAGGATCTGACAGCCATACAAATTGCATCTGTTCCACTGCAACCATCTGTAATTTAATCTGCAAAATACTAATCAAGTTTATCTGACATGATTTTTCCTCCATCATCAGCTCATGATGTTTATTGCTTCTTGGTCTGTTACCATTATACACCAGATTTTTACTCTCTTTAATATTTATTCCATGACTTTAGCAGAGATTGAGTTAGATTTATTGGAAAATGCTTTTAAAGATCAATACCACATTACCTTCTCTTTAATCATTCTATACATATCATCTGTTTGCTATATGGCTCTCCATGGTTTGGCCTTTCTTTGCACTGCTAACCTAGCATGATATGTTTAGGTTTCACAGTACATTTCAGTGTAATAACTCCCTATGCACTCAGAGATTAGCAGGTCAAGCACCATCTGGTGTTTTATGCCAATTTCTTAGTTTCATTTTATTATCCTGAGTTCTCAGGCCTTGCTTTTTCTTTTTTCCCAACAATGGCAAAGGCAAGAGTACTTCTCTCCTTTCACCACCCTCCTTTAGGAAAAGCTAAACATGCACGCTCCCAAACCAGGTCAAATTCAGGTATCAGAAGTCAGTCTTAGAATTTGATACTTTCTTAATTTGTAGAAAGTGCTGAACAGCAGAGTGAAATTCAGTGGGGACAACCTGGACAACAGGAGCCTGGAAAAAGGAACGTATTTAAACACCTACAAATCCACTGCATAAAAAGTTGCAACTTGCTCTGCAAATGTTCTGCTGGAAGACACTTGGAGGTTATTGTAGATCACAAGATGAAAATGGATCACGTTAGAAAGGGAAGAACAGCCTGCACAGGGATGCACAAACAAAACCCTGAAGGAATTCCTTTCAGTCCATGAGAGCCTCACAAGGCTGCAGGTAAATACTTGCCTCCGGCTGTATGTACCACATCTGAGAAGGGAGGGAGGCAATACACAGTTCCACCTCCTCACCCCAGCCAAACAACCACCCAGCCAGTACAGGCTTCTTTATTAAACTGCAACATCTGAATAGTTTTTTCACAAGGATGGAAGAGATTCAGAATCTGTGAGTCTTCACATAAAGCAAAGCACCTCCCAAAGATCCCCACTATGTCTTCTGTTTCTTTTTTTAAACTTAAAATTTCTTTTTTAGATTTAATAAACATGTCAGTTTGTTTTGGGAGGAAAAAAGTAATTTAAATGGTCTAAATATCCACCTGAATGTTGATCTTAAATACGGCTGTCAAAATCTGAATGTTTGTGATAAATAAAGCTGCCTCTCTGTATCAGGCACTTATTCTTTTTGTCATTCTTCAAATGACACTTAGGAAGGTTTGACCTATTCATCCCCTGATACAGTTAACAAGGAATTGAAGTAATAACAGACAAGAGAACCGTTTCTAACCATTTCCAAGCAAAAATCAAGGATCATAAATCAAAATTACCTCAAAGTGTTCCAAGTGTCCACCAGTGTTGATGCTGAATTCTAATAAATCTCTGTAGATGTTTTGTACTTCTGGTACTGCACCTCAAGAGGACATAAATTACTGTTTTATTCCCTGAGGAACATTTAGCCTTCTTTTTAAAAGAATTCTACAACCTTGTAAAATCTACACAAGACTCCACATTTGACCACTGCTCTGCAAATATTAAGAGTGCCTAGATTTTAAAATATTTTTAGGCATGTCAATTTAACATACAGCAAGATGCAAATTGTCTAATTTTGGCCTGACTATTTGGCCCAACTCTTTGTTAAATAAATCTAATGTCAGGTAAAGTCAGGGAAATAGAACTAATTTCAATAGCAGGAATTTGTATCGGAACATATTTCCTAAACAGAGGACACATTTACAAGATTTTTTTTTTTTTTATCTGATACAGTGGCTGTAATCTCAGATGGAACCAGCTGCCTTCTGCAAAAATTTGAGTTTCACCCTTAACAGACAATATTGCTACTTTCAGATAGGAAAAATCCTAATGACAAAACTGATTTAAAAATCACATTTTCGAAAATTAAAATTGAGTTCCATTATTACTCATCTGCTTTAAGGTTTAATCCATTCTATTTACAAAATTTAGAGTTATCACAAGAGTTAGAGACATCTAGGAAGCAGGAAACACTCTGGAATTTATTCCTCCCTTCCTCCCTGTCTGGCTGCCAAGCATTACATGACTGAAGAGGAGCTGGCAGTCCTAACTATCAGAATTAAAATGACAAACTGCATTCTAGGGTTCAAACACACGATTTAGCTATGCTGTTGTTCCTTCCCTTTCCCCATGTTTATAACAGCATTTATTCCCTCATATTGGGCAGCAAAGATGAAGAAATGAGGCAATTTTCCCTTCTTCTACTCATCGACATGGCCTCTTGCTGAACTGCCTGCCTTCTGCTCAGTACACGAAGCATGTGAAGACCATTTTGACACATCAGCTGCTACCTTGGCTTTTCTGATGGAAAGAAGAGAAGCAATTTTAAACTTGCACTGAGGAGGGATGATTACAGAAGGTACTCTGCCTAGTTGCTGCCAGCTTTGCAGGAATTGGCTTAGTAAAAGAAAGACAAGTGCCTGAAACCTTTCATCGTGGAGCTCTCCTGCCTTTCCTTCATCAGTAATTAGCAGGAGTAGCAGAATGTGTGCACCTCCTCAATGGAAGTAATTACTGTGTAGATCTCCACAAGTTTTCAAACCAAAGCTTAAAAGACATTTAAATGACATACACCTTCTGCAGGATTTCTAGAGGGACATTTTTTTCCTCTCTCCTTCAGAAAAAAAAAATTAACCGTATTTTTCTTGCCACAGAGATAAAAGACAGCTTGATAGTGACTAGGCATGCTTCAAGGCTGGGTCAAAATTTTCCTGTACTGTCATGATGAAATATCAGAGAAACAACAGATATCTAGCACTCTTGTTCTGATCTTAAAGCAATTTTTCTGTCACTGATGAGTTAGGCTTTCCCAACTTCACTCAGCCAACTTCACTCCCATCTTTCACAAATTAGCTTTTGTTTTCAGGCAGGAAAAGGCTGCAGTCTCTGTAAGGAAGAAAATTTTAAAAAATTATAATGAGGAAAAAATTTGAAAGCACCTCTAAATTTAGGTAAAACTCTCCCATTTCTGCCATCCACACCCTGCCTCTTCCCAATTAAATACAATTACTCTGCGTTCTCTCGGCAGACTTGCTTCTTCAAGACACACACGCACTTTAGTCTCAGGCAGAAGAGATCACTGGGGTCATTTTGAGGCAAGTGTTGCCCTTCAGGAGCTGTTGAAGACAATGAAGTGCACCCAACAGTCCCCTCTTCATGCTTGTCACTTATTTGTGAGAGGAGACCAGAACCATTTCCAGTGGAAACAGTTCATGATATTCAAGGCTGGGCAGAAGGAAAACAAAAGCACAGACCAAAAATAATGTGTGAAGGAGGGAATTAAGAAGGGTAAAAGTGATGACGAAAGAGGGACAAAAAAGCACAGATAATTACATCGACATAAAAAGAGGCTTTGCTATTGGTTCCTACGGGGCTGAAAGGCATAACACTGGAGAGAGCAGTTATTACTGGTAAACATGGGAGAATGTCATACTGCCAGAACTATGAATAGATGTTCCCTCTCCAGGAACTGGAAAAGTGCAGCTAGATGTTTTGGAGAGATGCAAGTTTCCAAGCCCCAGACAGTAGCGTGGGAGGCCCCAGTGCCATTCCAGCAGGTAAGTGACAGTGCTGCTCTGGAAACCATCTTCAGCATGTACCCAAATTAACAGCACCATGGAGAGCATATTTCCTCTACAGGCTTCTAGGGAAGTTTCAGAGGCAGATGACAACATGACATCAAAATGAAGCCAAATATATCTTATTTTTAAAAAGATAGACTATCTTAAAATAGTTGAAGACTAAAGAGTCTCCTTAAAGCCATAGCAATATTTGTTCAAGACCATGTGCCAGAGAAACATGCTAATTAATTCAGAATTTCACCTGTGACTCAGGATCACAGATTTGGTTGATGGAGAACTTTGGTTTTGATAATGTGTGCTGTGCTCAGCAAGGAATGGTAAAGCAAGAGAGCTTGTGACTCAGTCTTGAGGGCACTGGGACGTGTTTCGTCCCTAGAGCATGTGTGCTACATGCTCTAAGAGAGCCTCAGATACGAGGTCTATCAATATTGTCACTGGACACAGCTCACTGATTTCTGGTGGTCTCTATGACAACAAACAAAATAAAACCATTTTCAAAAAGGGCCATAAAGAGCTAGGTACCTCATTCCCATTGAGGTTTTTGGGGGAAGCATCTAAGTATCACTGAAAAAAGATCATATTAAAATGATTGAGAACTTTCCCGTGTTTTTAAGTGGGAGCAGTTTTTAGGATAAGCCATTATTGAATAGTCATGGTGGGTTTGTGGGCCTGGGTCTTCTGGCTTCAGAGTACAATTAATTTATAAATAAAATTTAAGACATGGGCCAGTTAAAAAATTACTCATCTGCCTCCTCATGGATGACCAGGCAAATTATGGTTTTATTTTACTCTCTGTAATTAAACTGGTTAACTGAAAACTGAGTGACTCATACTTTTGACAGAAAATTTTATCATATTATTTCCTGCTAAGATTTTTCCCTCCCATTCCTCTTCTAAGAGCTTGACATGGCTGGACTCGGTGGATCCTTTGCCTTTTAGTTCAGTTCATGGAAAAATGTACAGGGATCAGACCTCCTGTTCTACCACCCAGCACATTCTGTTGGTATTTCTCAGGTAACATCAACAGCTATGTGAATTCTTAGCCTTTCTGCACCTCTCTGCAATGCTAAACTAAGCACAAACTCTGGAAATGTCTCCTTGCCTCCATTCATTCTCTGGAGGGAGCTCATCCCACTAATCACACAGACAGATGGGCTCACATTTTGTCCTATTGTCCTACATGACACTGCTTTCTTTGGCTTTCATAGCAAGACATTCATTATTGCTAATGTTCAGGGCATAGCAGATATGCTGGACTTGTGCAGCATCCAAGTGTCTCCTTGAAAAATAGCATGGTCCTGAAAGAATCTCTATCTCTATCTCTATCTACAAGTGCCTTCCTTGAGATCTTTCCAGACTTTTTCTTCCTGCTTATGTCTGGAAAGAAATTAAATTAAGGTTGTGAGTATCCGACCACATCATTTCTGAAAATGCTTCTGCCTGAAAGCATTGTATGTTTGCAGCACTTATTAGCACGTGCTGCATAAATGTGTGTGTAGCTTCGACCCTTTGTCTCAATCAACTCAAGTTTTGCTGCCTCAGAAGGTGACATTTAACTTTCAGTGGAGGATCTGGGGACCCCAAAGGTGTTATAAGCAGGTACAATTTAAGGCTGCTCAGACAGAAGCTTGATTAACTATGAACTCTGAGACAGCATATTTCTCTGCTGCTCAGTTCTCTCCCAAGTGTTTGTAGAGCCCATCCTATGTGCTGTTGGTCAAAAAAGGCTGTTTTAAGGTTGTTTAAAGAACTCTCAGATCATAATGTGGCCTGGTGGGGGGTGGCAAGGGAGATGCACCACCACACTCATTCAAAAAAAAAAAAAAGGGGGTCAGGAAAAACAATTACATCAGTGTTAGGAAAGCCAGGTATCTATTCCTGGGAGGAATGGAGAGATGTCTCTTGGTGGAGCCTCTAGGAGTGGCACACCCAGTATTAGCTTAGCTCAGAAGTGAGGAGCTGCAATCACAGACTGTTAGCTTTTAGTTGAAATGAATGTTTTTTAAGGCAAAGTTGGTTCTTACCCAGCCTTCTTATTAATCTTAAATATCAATACTTTTATCACCACACTCCTTCCACTCCCAGAATCATAGACTATAAATTGTTTCAGTTTAGGGGGCATATTTGTAGGTGGTGGAAGTTACTGTTCTGGATTCCAAGCGCACAGGAACTGTTCCTTCAGTGAGAACCACTACCAAGGAGCTTTATCTTGCCGTACAACATGCTGTAGGAGATTTCCTGTACTGCTCTTTAAAGACACACTTTAAGGGCAAAGAGTTCCCTCCTAAGTAAGCAAAAGCAGCTGAGAGGAGATAAGATTACTCCACAGACAGAATTGCCAAACTTGCAAAAGAGTGGCTGCGAAAACAGAGAGATATCAGAAAAACCTAGGGACCTTGAGAATAGGATTTTAAAAATCAACCTTCAGACTCACCTATGATGCATGAGTTTTAAAGTATCCCGTAAAAGGTGTACTTCCTTTCAATGAGAAGTTTATAGGAAGAGAGCATATCTTTTATTAGAGCAATACAAATAAACTCTGCGTACTCTTCAAAGTTTTAACTCAAGTTAGAAATTTCCTGTCCTCAAACTAAATATAGAGTCCTTCTCTCAGTTCCTTCTGTCCCCATTCTGTGTAACTAGTCGTACACACAAACTGCCAGGTGTGCCAGGCACAGCTCCTACCTGGTGCCCATGCTGTAAGCCTGTGACCCAGAACAATTGTGCTGGGAGCCACAGTTGGGGCCGTGGTGCCATTCCATGGCTCCTAATGGCACATCAGAACAGAGCACACCGTAACAGAGCCCTGTGCAAGAGGACAGAGAGGCAAGCTTTCCTGTCAGAGGAAACCCCAGCCAGCTGGTCACAGGAGGGCAGCAGCCCATGACATCCTTCATGAGATGGTATCACACCAATGACAGAGAGGAGAAGCCCCAGCACCATCTGTTCTGACCCACTGTTCTGCTCTTGTGTGCTGAGTTACGAATGTAGACAGAGCCCAAGGGAACTAACAAATCCACAAGCATGCACAATCAGAGAACCAGCAATCAGGTGAGGAATCTGTGTTATATGACAGCAGAGATAGACCCTTCACCACCTCTATTTGCAATGATAGCCACCAGCCCTGTTAGTAACACCAAGGTAACACCATTTGCTTAAAAGAAGAGATGCTATACTATCTTCTCTTTTTCTTTCTTATCTACCCCTCCTACCTGGATAAAAGAGACACAGAAATTTGGTCAGATCTCTGATTCCTATGAGTGGGATACAAAGGCACGAGCAACAAGCAAGAGGACATGGGGATATGACCTCAAGTTTTGCCAAGGAAGGTTTAGATTGGATATTATGAGAAACTTCTTCACTGTAAGGATTGATAACACTTGAACATGCTGCCCAAGGAAGTGGCTGAGTCAACATCTGTGAGGGTATTTCAAAGCTATGTAGATGTGCCACTTAGAGACATCCTTTAGTGGTGAAGTTGGCAGTGTTGGGTTAATTGTTGGGCTAAATCTTTTCAAACCTAAATGATTCCATGGCTCTGAGTGACAAGCAGTGAAGGATGAGCAAAGCATGAAAGATGTGGGATTTCTTAAGAAAACCAATGTTGCATGTAGGAAAAAAAAAATTACTTCTTTATTGCTCCTTCCATGAGAAGAACATTTAAACTCTTCTGATGACTGATTTTGTAAATTGGAACCAAAATACCCAGTAAAAATTGTGAGCCCAATCATGTTGGGAGCTGAAGAATAAGGAACAGTCAAGCAAGTTCCATGAGTCCCCATTGTGTTGCAACTGGAAATCTGGTGAGCAAGGCTGTGAAGAAAAAAAAAAACATTAATCCCATATGCAATTCACATGATTTAATTTAATCTGGCAAAATACCGGTGTATAATCAAAACAGTCATGTTTTGTGCATTTTTGTTACCTGTCCATCTGAGGTACAGGTCCCAGAAGAGAGGGTCAAAAGCACCTTCCGTGCAAGTTTGTCTCCCCTGGATCCTCAGATAATCATGTTTACAGCAGCAATGCAACTGTCCCTGTCTTACAAGTACCGTTATAAGTAAAAAAAATAAAAATAAAATGAAATTTAAAAAAAAAATAAAAAAAGACACAAGAGCATTGTATTGAGCCAGATTAATTTTTTCTACATTTTCTCTGCTGATTAAAGGGTTTGAAAACTTTATACCCATGTGGTTGTTGTTTTCACTACTACAGCAAAATTTCATTTAAAACACACAGAGAAAGCTAATTTATAGAGAGTTCATACTGCTAATTTGTTTCTCATATTTCTACCATTTAGAGTCCATGAGAGTACTCCTTCTCTAGGAAAGCAATGTGGCTGTCTCCCCCAAGACTCATTTTGTTTGGTTTACTGTCTGATAAACATGGCAGACATTTGCTATACCCTCACATTCTTTAAATACTTAGCTGTTTAGAAAAAGAAGCCTGTAATCCACAATCTGTAAAAGCTTGTTGTATACTGAACAAAAATACCTTTGGGAGATAAATTAGAATAATGAATACCCCTCAGTATAAACACATGAACTCCTCCCACCAATAAGGTCTGTAAATTATATTGAAGTGTGAACTGAATTAGTTAAATATAATTATCACAGATATGACAGGCACAGTCTTGTCACATGTTCTTAGAAAAGAGAGATAATTTCTACTCCTTCTTAGGCCAAAGAGGGAACAGGCTCCTGAATCTGACATGTTTCTAAGGCTAAGGGATTTATTTTTTCCCTACCAGGCACTGAAACTCTTTTTTAGATTTAGCCCTACTTCTTGATGAAATCCAATCTCACAAACACAAAATAAGCCTACTGACAGAGAAGTTAACTAAACAATTGCATACCTGGAAGCCTCTGTTTGATAGATATTTCAAGTTAGTTTATAATCCTGAATTATTTCATGAAATATAAGGAGAAGCAAAAGAGTCAGTTTGTCTCCACAGTATGTCAGCATTCTTGTGAACTATTTACACCAAATTTTGAGCAAAATTTGTGGGAGTTAAAGATTCTGTTCAGCTCCCAGAAAAGCTCAGCATCTTGCAGTAAACCATAAATGAGCAAGAGAATAAAATATCTTCCTTACACTGTATTTCAGTGCTTTTGGAACAGTTAAATATAGGCATATTGGCTAGATAGAATAAGAAATGTATGCTACCTCTGCCAGTGGTATGAAGACTGTCAGTTTGGCAGCTTCCAAGGGTATAATTTTGCACATGAACTTTTATCAAGAAAGTTTCCTATTCTAGATCAACAGTGGAAACAGTACACAGAAATACATGCAGTCTCCAGCATCTCTGTACTTTCTTATCTGTGTGACTCATCTCTCAAAATAGAAGATATTTTATGCCTCTGAGATCCTTGGGCTTTCTACTCTGAATTTTCAGCTTGGATGTCAAATACAATTAGTATCAAACATATGATGGCTGTTTCTGAGACTGTGAAGGTCCAGCCAACTGATCACTAGCTTTTAGCCAATTTTTCTCACTGGAATTGTGGGGCCTTTAACACTTTTCCTGAGCAGATAAAGCTATTGCCAGTTTGTGTAACACAGGGGTGGTCAGGACCCTCCGTGAGGTAGCACAATTTATAGGGTGCCCATGTAGAAATAGATGTGAAGGCATGACCATAGCAACCAATAATTTCCAAATCTGGGGCCCTAATTTTCCTCTCCCTACTTTGCACAGGTCATAGCTCCTCCCACGCTGGAGCTGAGAATTTATTTATTCCTGTAAGGTACTACACATAATACACATTAGTATAGGAAAACAACAAACCCTATAGGAAAAAAATGGTTGCAAGAAAATGCATCGATTTTCTATCCATTCCTTATTGTCATGGTTTAACTCTAGTCAGCAATTAAGCACCACTCAGTTCCTTGTTCACTTCCTTCTAGTGGAGTGGGGAAGAGAATTGGAAAGGTGAGAAAATTACAGATTGAGACAAAAGACAATTTAATAGGTAAAAGATATAAAGACAGTTAAATAGGTAAAGCAACAGCCCCATGTGCAAGCAAAGCAGAATGAGGAATTAATTCACCGCTTCCCTCTGGGCAGGCAGCTGTCCAGCCATCTCCAGGAAAGCATCAGGACAGTGGTTATTTGGGAAGACAAAATGCCACCTCTCTAAACACTCCCCTTTCCTTCTTCTTCCCCCAGCTTTATATGCTGAGCTTGGTGTCTCATGGAATACCCCTTGGGTCATTGGGGTCAGCTGTCCTGGCTGTGTCCCCTCCCAGCTCCCTGTGCCCTCCCAACCTCCACGCTGATGGGGTGAGGAGCAGAAAAGGCCTTGGCTCTGTCTCTAGTGGAAACATCCCTGTGTTATCAACACTGTCTTCGGCACAAATCCAAAACACAGCTCCATACTGGCCACTGTGACCAAAACTAACTCTATCCCAGTCAGACCTAGCACATATACATTTAAATTATCATAAACAACCACCTGTTATTAAGTGTCTTCAGCTCCTCTGACAAATCAGAGGACCTTGGTTTTCAAGTCATCAAATTCCTAGGATTTTTTCACACACAGTTACCCCCAAACTAAAATTTCATTTAAAAACCCTCCGAGTATTGAAATGTGTGTTTTTTCATTCCTGTTAATTAAAGTATCATCTCATTTTTTACTCTGCCTCTTTCATACTCTTAATAAACTCATGCCCTGTGGTGCCAGTGACTTTTACAAATCAACTCCTCAACTATCCATCAATCTTTACACAGAGCATTAATGTTTTATTGTTCTTGTTCTGCTAGTAATGATTTTTCACTTCCTCTGCTGATTTTTTTTAATCAAAAGTAATTTACAGCACTCTTCATCAAGATGAGCCTTTGCCAATTCTACGTACATCATATGTGTGTTCTCTGCCACTTGGCCAATTCAGAAATTTGACTTATATGCTTTGCTGGTTTTAAATCAAACCATATTAAGTAATAAATTTAAAAGGTCCTGTAGGAATTTCCTTAACCATTTATATATGATGAAAAATATTATTTAAGTCCCCTAAAATTCTGGAGGGTTTTCTGTAAAATGTTTTTATAGGTTAATTTTTTTTTATGTACAACTGTATGAAAGAGTTTTTTAATAAAATTTTATATTTAGATATAGATTTAGATATTTTATAAAATATCTTATAATGCTATGATCTGAAGTATTTAAAGAAAAAACTAACAGGTTGCTTAGTGCGTCCATATGATTTGTCACTATAAAAGGTCACTTTGGAAATTACTAAGCTGATAATGAATAACTTAAAAGCTGTTCAGAATCAATATGGATCAACACAAACACTTATCTGTGTTTTCATTTATTATCTGTTTTAAAAGAAGTGGTCCTGAAGTTCTCTGAGACTTTGCTTAACATGTGATCAACTTTGCCAAACATTTACCAAATAACTGGTGTAGACATCACTTTCAATTCCTTCCTGTGCAGTAGAGGTGAGACTATTTCTTTTCCAACACATTAGTTTGTGGCAAATAAGACCCTTGGATTGCCTTTTACTATAGGTATTGTATATTGTTGTTTGATTAGAAATGATAGTAAAAGAATAATACTTATTAGATCTTTCCAGCAGTAATTCATAACTATTTGCTAAATGCTCAGAGCATAATTTATATATATTTTTTTTACATTACAGCAATCAAAATATCAGCTGGTTACACCCATCTGCGAATCTGAATGTGCTTTATAGCATTTTTAATTCTTAAACATCCAATCAGGATTTGTTAACTTTCCCAAACTTAATCTTTAAATTTGAATATAGTTGAAATATTGTGCATCTTGGAAGTTTTTCAGTGCTGAAAGCAAGAAATTATCGTGTCCCTTGGCAGAGACATTGTAAAAATGCCTTTTCCCCCATTGTAAAAATGCCTTTTCCCCCATTGTAAAAATGCCTTTTCCCCCATTGTAAAAATGCCCATCTCCCTGCTGTTTGAGAAAGAGGCTGATGAGATCACAGTTAGCGCTTCGTCCTTCAGACCCTCTTGGCAAAAATCTTCAGCATACAGAAGAGAGAGGGTTTCTTCTGGCAGTGTGCAAACCTTGAATTTTGAGCAAGCTTGACATTTATATTATATAATTAGGAGTAGCAGCTATGTTGCTATGCTACTTTTCCCATATGCTCCAAAAATCCAGCATCAGAGACTGAAAGTTCACGACACCATGATATAATCAATAACCCACCTTCACTAAAATATAATATTCCCTTCTCTTTTGTGTTAGTTATCCATTTTTATTTGGGGGAACATTGCCAGATGGAGCAATGGATGAGCTGGAGTGCAAAGGTGTGTGGGAGAGGAGCTGATGCAGGGGTGAGTTATCAGCTCACAAGGTGCAGCATGAGGACACAGATTAGGCACAAGACCAAAAACTGTCTTTGAAAAAGAAAAAACAAAGCAGTTTTTAAAAAACCAACCAACCAACCAACCAACCAACCAACCAAAAAAAAAGCTAGCCTACACTGCAGCTCTTTTTGGCTGTGCATGCTTTCTGTGAACCACGGGCCTCTTTAAGTGTTTTATTCAACAGAAATGGAAAGCAAAGCTGCAGCTTTGAGCTACGGAGAGCAAAGATGTACAGATCTAAATGCTGCCTCAAGCAGCAGCTGAAACCACACTGGTATCAACTAGAAATGAGAAGCAAAGAAAATACAGGCCCCATATCATTAAAAATCACCCTAAAGAAACATTTGAAAGAATATACATGAAAGCACACAACTTACCTGCTTGCTTACTCTGTTGTATATCAGGATGTTTTTTTTTTAATTTCGAAATTCTGCACAGATTGGCTACGAGGGTGGTCATGCAGAATTGTAATATTCAGATCTCCAGAACTGCATCAAAGCATGTTAAACCACGTGACAGATGAAAACATCTCTGGGAAAGGAGGTTCTTTTTGAGCAAGAATATGGTGTTCACAGAAACCAGAAAAGCCTGCTTCCTTTCATACCTTCAGTACAGACATCCCGTGACCAGCTGAACCTCCCCCAGTCTTGTCAGCTCTCACATTTACACTGCGAAGACAATATCAGGTATCTATTTAGCAAAATCGCTGTAGGGCATAAATCCTCAGAGAAGAGTTTGGAATACAAATTAACTTGTTCAAAAAGAGTCTTAATTATTCTTTAAAAAAGAATAAATTAAGTCTATGGTCAGTTCTGTTTAAAAAAAACCTGCTGCTGTTAAAGTGTTACACCAAGGTCACAATTCAGATAATCTCAGTTCTCAGATACTCCCTGAATGCAAAAAAACATCATTCGGGCATAACCTTGCTGTGCAGAAAATTGATTCCTCATGAACCCTTCAGTCTGCATACAATCCACTAAGTAAAAACATAATTAAAAAAATAAAAAAAAGTCATGTTTTACCAGACAATAGAGTTCAGGGTATATTTGTAAAAGTCAGATTATTTCACTCACTTTTACCACTCTAATAGTGGTTTTTTATTTTATAGCACTGAAGAAGCTCAGCTCCTTTAGAGTGACATTAACTGAAATTTGATTTGGAGGACTTAAAAGTCTTTCACATATTCAGGACTTGAAGTGAAAAAGAAAAAAACAAGTCATTTAAAAGCTGAGATAGAAGGATTTTATTAACATCAGCTGTCCGTTTTCATGGCATACAAGGAAAGAGAGTAGGGCTATGTTAAAGGCAAAATAATTAATCTAGCTTTCTTTAATATTCTCAAAGAACTAACAGGGTCTTCTTCAGTGATATTAAATGTTAGGGGAAATATATCTTTTAGAGCCTTCCTGTGCATAGAAAAATTGCTTTATTCACATCTCTGAGTAGTGGTGCAATCACAGCTCTATTGTAGACTAATTACAAGATGAGAAGCAAATTGAATTATATCACTACAATTTCAGTGAAATAACGTTTCCCCAGGAATAACTGAGCTGGAGGATGAGATTAAAAACTCATACCCAGGAAAAACTTTTGTGCCAGGAGAAAAACCCTGTGCAGACCAAAACTTCAGTACATGAGACTTATAGTCTCATTAGTGTTTATTTCACCTTTTTTTTCTTTTAGAAAAATTAATGGAAGTAAGTGCACATGAATAAAGACCTTGGTCCTAAAAGTCACCTTCAACTTTGAGAAAGCCATCTTCAAGTCTCACTTCTATATGAAGATACTATTAAAGGAGGATAATTATTTTCATTAAATCACATTATTTCATATGCTGTCAGTATCAGGACTGTTACAAGACTGTGCCTGCCTACCATCTCTCAATATTTGGCAGCTTCAGTGCTGAAGCACATCCTTTGAGTCTGCTGATATCCCCAGGGACAAGGTAGTACAGCTAAATACAAAAATAAACAACTAGGGACACTGAAACAGTGGCACTGATCTTCCTGAGACTGATGTAGGGGTACCTAAAAAGTGACTGGTGTCTGATAAGTAATGGGAATGCAGACTCAGGGACACGCTCTAGTTGGCTGCAATATGCAGGGCCAGGAAGCTCACACACAGATCCAGATCCTTCAGAGATCCTCGGGGAGCCTTTGTGCAAAGAAATAAAGAAATATGGGGCTCAGCAGGGTGCAAACCCCTGTGGCCAAATGCTGGCAAAGGTCTTGAGCCCTAGGGACCGCTCTGTTTTCTGAGAATCCCAGATACCTGCCCATCCCTCACTTTTGTTTCCCCCTCCCCCCAAAAAGGGAGGAAAGGGAATATGGCACTTTGTCTAATGGCTATTGTGTGATACTCTGGTAGGAAGGAGCACTTAAAAAGAAAACACCTGTCAAATCTCTTACACAGATTAGTGCTCAAAGTCTCACAGGGCAGAAGAAAAAAAAGGTTTGAGAAGTCTGCATCGGTCAACATCTAATTTATAAAGGAGAGCTGGGAAAATCGATGTATTTATGGGTGGAATGAATATCAGGAAAGAGAAAATAGGGTACAACAAGCAATCAGTGGGGCAGCAGTTAGAAAAGCACATTACACTACTCTCACCACAATGGTCTGAGGAGGGACTGACCACAGACGTGCTGGAATGATCAGGAGGGGGTACAGTCCCTTCGCAAACAAGGTAAATGAGAAGGAAAACACACAATTATTTCTCTCCTGAGCACCTGTAGAAAACAAAGTAAAACAGAACAGCAGGGAAAAATAAAAAAAACCTGCAGAATTGCCTGTGAAAGATGTGATGATCTCAGACTGTGCCTAGCCTCGGAGAGCACCTGCTGTGTGAAATGCTTGGGCTTTTATTAAAACTTCAATTAATGTAAACAGTTGTAATAATGGAAGAAAAACTGAAAAATTGTTCCATACAGCCAAGGCACAGTCCAATAATCCAGTGTTTCCTTTCTCGAGCAAAAGCCTAATAAAAACAGCAGTCTGCTTGGAAAGGAAGGGCTGAGGGTGTAGCAAAGCCAAACAGGTGGTCAGTCTCTGCATTTGGAGCACACAGGCTCCAAACCCATGTACAGAATTAAACCACACATGTGGCCAAAAAGCCACCTCTCACTCTGAGGCAATTTACTGGTGAAATGCTGCTGAACACAGCTGTGTCTCCTGTGCTCTCATGGTATCTCACTGCCACAAGTATTCAGTGCCTTTTGGCACCAGGTACAGATGTCCCAAACTGCAGCAAAGACCCAAGCTCTTCTGGCAGGTCCTGAACAGAAGAGACGGGCAATGCCTCTCTATATTCATTCCCATTCCTGGATTTCTCCCCTTCTCTAGAAATACTCAGCTGAGAGAGATCTTCCTGCAATAAGCTCTTCCTTTGTGGTCTCCTGTAAATAGAGCTCTGAAACAGGAGGTCAGAGGAGGCATAAATGTCACAGAGGAACCTATGTCACAGAACTTGGGATGAAAACCCCTCCAATCTGTAAAACTCCAAGAAAAACTCAAGTTCCTCTTTGTCATCTCCACAAAATACAAGCAAACAAATAATTTGAGACCTAACCTAACTTTACTCATGAGCACAGGAGGATAAAATTCAGCTAACCAATTACACACATCTGGCATCTGCCATATTGCATTGTCCAGCAGTAGAATGTGATCAAAAGAAAAATCTGTGACAATTTCAAGCAATCCATAGCATGTTTGGGGGTTTTGTTAGGGTTTTCTTTTTCCAAAACTATAAATATTAGCTGTTGGTTGTAAAGCTTAGTTATCAAAAATACTTTATCTTTCCAATTCATCATCTAAACAAATTAATTCAGGGAGAGGAAGTAATTAAAATGCAAAAGTAAAGCAGTGACAATATTCTTTGTGTTCAAAGAATACTGTGCCCCCAGTGTGGTTTGAGGTTCACATGGGCTTTTGCTGGCACGATCAAAGGAAAAAAAGTGTACTTAAAAGTGTGTATCAAATCATAAAGCTCACACAACTGGGAATGGCACTGCTCAATTTATGTTTTGGCCCAAATAAAGTATTAAATAGAAAACATAATCAGAAATCAGCCATACCATAAATGTGGAATACATAAGTATAATTTTTACATTTTTACATCTCACTATGGCTTCTGCCCCAATTCCTTTAATTAAAAACAAAAAAAAAAAAAGAAGAAAAAGAGTAAAAGACAACAGCAACAAAAAAACACACACACACAAAAATAAACCCCAAACAAATCCAACCCCCCCAAAAAACAGTTTCAGTATCTTTCATAACTACATAAATGAAATTGGAGCATAAACTCATTTTGTTGATTTAGAAGCCGAGCAGGTTCCTGAAGTTGTCTCCCCGGTATCTCCACTGGCAATCCTGCAGGCAGTTTTTGAAGATAATCAGGATGAATTCCATACTGCTTGGCACTGGCAGCCTTTCCAGAGCCCGGGAAGGCAGGACAGCTTCCTTAGGGCCTGGGGGAGGCAGCCTTGCTGCAGACCAAGAGTGGTGCTTCTTGCTTCACAGTGTTCTCAGCATAGGAAAGAAAAGATCAGTTCTCTGTCTTCCCCCACAGCCAGGCACATACTGAGAAGAAGAAAGGGGGAAAAAAAAGACTAAGAGCCCAAACCAGTAGATTACTGTGTGCTTTCTATTATATAGCTTCACTATTTATTCTGTGGGGGTTTTTTGCAAAATAAAAAAGTCTTTATTTGCAAATTTGCTACACAAGTGATAAACCTTCAGAGAAGCCACTTGAGTCAGTGTCACCACATCTCTGTCTCACAACCAAATGCATTTCAATTAGGAAGACAATTTGACATACAAGAACTTTCACTGGGATTTAGGTACACAAAATTAATCTTATTGATGATGGCATATGTGCCACTATGTAACTTCCTGTGTTAATTAGGTTTACTCTTTCCCAAAATTATCTGGTTTTTACACGACTTAACACTTGCTCTTCCCAGCACTCCTGGGTAATTAATTTCTTCACCACTCCTTCTAAGTCAGCAATATTGGAAGACGAAAAAGGAATATTAATAACATCTTAAGGCAACAATGCTACTACATACTCTAAGTGCTGTCCCACAGATGCATTTCAATATTCCAAAAAGACACATACTTCTGCAATAACTGACCAAAACCATTAAGGATGTAATTTTGTGTACAAACTTTCCCCAAGATTAACTTTAAATGGTTGAGCAGTAAATACAAACATCAGCTAAGCCTAATCCTGAACTTTTTGTTGCATTTTTACATCCAGGATCTTGGTTTGTCAATCACAAGTTTCAATTGGACTGTAAATGTGCTTAATCTAGCCTGATGTTATCCAAAGGGAGCTGTGAGTAAACTGAGAAAGGTTTTTGGTTTTTTTTTTAACATGTTTAAAAAGTCTTGTATAAGCTATAACTTTCTTGCATGCATGGAGTTTATAAAGTGCTATGCTAATTATTGCTGTATCTAAAATATAATGAGATAACAACGGTTCAAAGAAAGTCAGAACTGGTGCAGGAGAAACAATCCTCTTAAACTCGATGAACCTTTACAGGATGATCCAAAGCTAGATGATGAGCAAACAACTTCTGCAACAGTTCTGAAACGTGCTGTGAAAGGCAACTGCTGCTATATTTAAACTTGGATTATGCTAAGAAACCATCCAGTCTAATTCTTCTGTTGCTGTTATGCCAAATATACTGCTGTTAGCTCCAACTTACTGCAATTTCCTTTTGCTACATCTCAAAAATATCTCAAGGATTAAATCCTCACAGAATCACTGAGCTCCAACTAGCTTCAGGGCACAGCATGGGCCCTGCACACATTGCATTGCACAACAAAGATCACAGCACTCCCCAAGGTGAAGAAGCCCAGGAACCTCTGACCCTTGCCTTTCACAGCTGTCAAACTATAAAATAACAGGTTTGGAGTTTCCAAACCTAGAGAACCATAAAAAAAGTTTCATAAAGGTGAAACCATCATTTTCTTACTCCCTTCTTCAAAACAGAGGTCTTAATTCACTCTATTTGACAAAAATCAACATGTATTTTTTTTTTCTATTTCAAAGTAATTTGTTTCTATTCAAGAATTTCTTCTGGTTTTCCAACACCTGTGATATATAATAATCAAAAACAGAGTTCTTCACATCACAGATGAAATTAAGAGAAATCCTGGGATAAATACTTTGAAGAATTTTTTGTCTTATTTTGTTTAAATTTAAGAAAAAGAGGATATTCCAGAACACAATGTATCTGAAATTAACATGTAAGGACTCGTTATTTTACAAGGGACAGACATGCCTGTAAAAGTAATTTCTCCTAGATAGCTTCAGCTTCTAGACCTAGCTAGACTTCCTATAGAAGTTAAGTTCATGCCCCTCTCAACAGTTACATTGAACCACTTGGAGATAAGACCACATCTATACAAATGGTGTCTGCTACACAATAGAAAAAAAATAAAATTAACAGTTTAGAAATGTTCCCAGGCAAGAAAATATTTAAATGGGAAAATAAATAGATTTAATCAGCAAAAACTTAAAACTGTGTTGCAACATGAAACATTTTGTCTCAGGGAACATCCTGGTACATCTGTTTGCAGCTGTTGGTGCTAACTGTAGAAAGAACTGCACAGAAACCTGTGGGGTTTAGTGTATTCCAAAGCAGGACATATGCCTAAATGCTTTGCCAAATGGCTCTGCAAGGACTGCCCTGTACTCATTGACAACAAACACTGAGCTACAGGTGTAGTACCTCAAATAAAGGGAACCACTTCTTGGTGTTTGGCCAGTTCTCACTGGATGAGGCTGAATGAAAACAAGAACAAGATTTATTGTTTTATTGCACCTGTATTTTTTTGGAGACCTAAAAACAGTACAGCCAGGTTTCACATTCTATGGCAATGCTTTATTGATCTAATTAATCATTAGTCACTTCTCTTAAGAGTTTGAAGAGGTCTGTCATACTCACCGTGACTCATAATTTGGCAAGTAATCATATCACATCCTGAAACTTCATTGCACTTCTCTACAGCTTACTTCACAGACTCTTGGCTAGAAAACAGCTGAATTTACCAATTGATTGGGACCAGCAGCAAGGGGAATGATGATGAATCCAGGAAAAACTCCAGAACAGCAGCAACAATTGACTAAACAAGTGGACTTTATGGAGTTTTGATAATTCTTGGCCTTGTGTTTGGCAGTAGAATTGCTTTGCACATCTCTTGTGCTTTTATAGGAATAGCTAGAGATCAAGCACCGTACACCTATTCAGCAGAATTATTCTGATTTCTCACTGATGATTAGTCTGTCATTTTATGTGTAGTACACCCAGGAGAGAGAACTTTGGATTTCCGAAGAACTTCTCTGCAGTTTTAATCTGTTCTCATAGCCTCTGAACAGAACTGGGAGTGTTGTATTTCCTGCTGTCCTCATATTAGATTGTTTATTTATATTGGTTCATCTGCAGCAGCAGTGGAATAAAATATCAGTACTCAGAACTTCCATGTCATTGCCATGAAAGCCTTTCATTATGATAAATATTGTCCAAATCACATACCTAACCAGTAGATCTTGTATGGCATGAAACTTTGGTTTTGGTTTCTTTTTTTGCTTTTAAGATGTTTTCTTCAGTATTTTCTTCAGTATTTTTTGCATCATCTTCTAACTGAAGCAGCTGGCTGAAAGGAACAGAATCCAGAATTCTTTGTTCATTGTTACACATATTGCCTGCTTATTTCCTCTTCTTCTTCTTCTTCGCCTTCTGATTATCACTGGGAAAAACACTGCAAAAACTTGGTATTACAGTCAGTTCTTCCATATATCAATTGCCTTTAAATACCTAAATAATGTGCCTGAATATTATGCATTACTTTTAAAGTTTCATAACTGGCCCAAAATTTAAAAAAAAGGAAAAAAAAAAAAGAAAATAAAGCTACACCTATTGATAGAGTGCCCTGTAAAAGATGAAAATTTGGGTTCAGCAAGAAATGTAGAACAAAGACTGAAATCTCTCAATTAATGTTATGACAGTAGAACCACTTCAGTATTGTGTTTGGATCCCGCTGATATTCCTGATTTTCATTTACTAAATTAAAAAGGTGCTTTGGGGTTTTGGATGCAATATGGCATCATGGATACATGTGTCTTTTGTGTACAATAAGGCATCATAGCCCAGCTGTTCAGAAAGAAAGGAGGATGAAGGAATCCTTGGTTAGCATTTATAGTCCTTTCACAACAGATAAAAATTTGAGCAAGTCAAGTGGTGTCAGAATGTTGAATTGGCTCCACTTAATTTGATATGTATTCAGCTAATGTTTTGTTTGATTTTCTGTGACGTTAAGGTTTTGGATGTAATCTGAGTTACCCAAACTTGGAGTCTGCTCAGCAGAAACAACACAGCTCACTAGAGAGAGCCAGCAGCACATCCAGAGGTGGTACATACCATGGAGAAGTGGACCTGTCTCCTTAGACTGCTTCTCTCCACCTGATGGTTGCAGAGGAGGTCTAACATGACTCAGTTCCTGACAGAGACCTCAGCTAAATTGCTGATGGTAAGTAGAGTGAACAGTAGTGTAAATGTCATTACCTCTGAAGTCGCAGTCTCAGCTTTCATTTAACGGGAGTGGGAAAATCTTTTTAGAAGAGCAAAGCATTAGACAAAAATTAAAAATCTGGCCAGTGCACCACTATAAGTACAGGAAGTCTATCCAATTGTCTCTGTCCCAAATACTATTCAATCTTTCTCGGACAAATCCAGATGCAGAAAGCTAAATCTCTCTCTCAGGAAGTGAAGTGTTGCATTTATCAATTAATTCAGAGTTTCATTTAGGAAACCAAAGTATGAGATGAAAACTAAGGTATAATAAATAGGTTTTGAGAAGCACTTTGAATAAAGAGGCAGTGTTTGACAGGGCTTTAAGCAACCTGATCTAGTGGAAGGTGCCCCTGCCCATGGCAGGGGGGTTGGAACTGGATAATCTTTGAGATCCCTTCCAGCTAAACCATTCTATGGTTCTGTGCTTGACAAACAAAATGAAAGGATGGCTCAAGCAGAGAAGATGTACTAAAAGAGGCAATGAGGTATGAAGCAGAAGACAGGATGATAAAGTGAGAGCATATGTGAACAGATGAGCACTGGCAGAAAAAAAGAGGAGTAGTGGTTTGAAGTGAAGGGATCACTCCAGAGTGACACTCAGATACTAAGATCAGAAGCTGCCTTCTTATTTTGCCTTGGCAACCAGAAAAGAAATAGAAAAAAAAGTTCAGGTTTCCACAACTTGGTTATCACAATCTAGATTCAAGTCAAGCTTCTTAATCCAAATATGCTACGCTTTGTATCCAGTATAGAATGAACAATGCAGGAATCACTTGTTGAATAACAGATTGTGAGAAGTCAGATCTGAGTCCATTGCTTCCATTATTACCTAATTTCTAGAAAACAGATAAATAGCAAGTTTCTCTAAGGAAGCATATATCACATTATGTGTTCTTATCTTTGAATCATGCAGAAAATAATGTGGGAGTATATTTTTATTGGTACTGCTAGCAGATCCAGCTCTGGTTTCACAGGACTTTCCTAGAGCAGCATTTCAGTTTCATTAGCATTGATTAACGTGGTATTAACTCCATACTTACCTGGCATTAAATGAGAATTTTTATATGCCTTATTTAAAGATGTAAATCTTTTGTATGGCTGAACTCTTCTTGCCTTCTTAAACATTAGAAATCTCTTGCTTTAGTGACAGTCAACATTGCAAATTCACCAGAGCAATGTCAAATTATATCAGTTACAAATTTGGCCAAGGTTGAGAGTAATTTAAAATTTCTAACCTGTCACAGAGCAGGCAGTAATTGTGCAGCTGAAAGCACTACCACAAAAAACGCCAGTAATAAGGGAAAATCATTAACTCCACCTGCTTATTCTGAATCTAAATAAGTGCATCTAATGTCTGGGAATGGTAAGTAGAGCTTCAAATTTCAACATGTTCTTCTTCAAACAGTCATGGAAAAATAATTTAACTCTGCTTTTTTATTTCTTCTTTTTTTTCTTTTTTTTTTTTAATAATTATTTCTGCCTTAAGGGGCTGCTATAAAATTAGTACCTTGATAGGCTTCTAGAAAATGGTAACAGATCACCAGTAATTGTTATCAGAGAGCCTTATTGCAAATATATTCAGAAATATCATACAGCTTCAATTTTAATTTAAGAATTCCAGAAGGAAAGGTTATCCCATATTACTACAAAAGGCTAATCTGGTCTTCTTTCAACTGAATAAAATCTGTGTTAGGCTGGTATCCTGACATTAGAGGCAGGCCAAGTGCTTTAAAGGGAGAAGCTTTTTAAATATCACAATTAAAGCCCATTAGGGGTTTTATGGTGAATTTCAGTCCCTGCACGTGTTCAGAGCCACACCTGAGCTCCTTAACCCCTTCATTTTTGTGTGGAATGAGCCCTTTCCTTTCTGTATAAAGCTGTAGCAATGCAATATGAAATTTCCTCTCATGGCATTTTTGGTAGCTGGACACTGAACAGAGACAATTGAGCACTGTTTTAATCTTCTGTTATTTTCTATGCCTCTCCAAGTACAACTGATGATATGGAGTCCTCTGATATTTCCATTGTTTTAAACTGTTAAGAGGGACCAGTACTTGCTGCAAAGGCAAACCTCCACAGAGAAACAATCTCAGCATCTGAGATGGTAGATTTAGAGCCAAGTAGCACTTTCCAGCTCCTGAGCATGACTGCACGTGAGCCAGTGGCATCTGGACTCCTTGTCATCCTGAGATTCAGATGTGCTTTTGTGTTGCAGGGAAAGGGAACACCAGGCAATGCAACACTGCTAAGCTCAACTTATTGAGGGAACCAAGCAAGGGATGAGCTTTGTCTGAAAAAGCTCCTCACTCATGCACGCGCAAACCAAGACTCACCCCAGTTACCACCTAAGCAGGATGGCTCAGTCTTGCCTGGAGGCAGCACAGCACCCCACTGCATCCAGACCCAGGCTGGTCACCGGTCACAACCTGGGTCAGGCTCTGTTTGATGGCTCAGAACCGACAGTTTCACTCTGCGTCCTCCTCCTCCTCATCCATCCCTCATCCAGTGGTGGATGTCTGCATAGCAATGCTTCCCTTGATCTCAGCTGGAGGTTTCATAGCCACTGTTTGGCACAGACTTCCAGTCAGTACCCAGCAACATCCATGTCCATATTCCCGGTAGTTTCAAATAATGCTCTTGTAGAACATGTTGATCCATGACTTGTGGCAAGGCTCAATATACTCTGCTCCTGTTTGCACTTTCTTGTCACCTATTATACTCAACTGTGAAACAAAGCATGGTCATGAAGGCACAGTGACAACCAGCTTTGTCCCTTTGTCCTCCTGATCTTCCCTTTAACAGTCCCTCTTCTGACGGCAGAATCATTCATAGACGGAAACCAGAAAATCTGAACAAAGATGTTCCTTCAACATGCTCCAGACACAACTCAATTTGTCTTGTCCAGATACACCTTAAGCACTCAGAATGCCTGTGCAAACAATCAAAAAAGCAGATGATCCTAAAAGCCTGTTCCTAAAGCAAGTTCCTGTGTGAACCCTATCAGACAAGGTCCAAAAAAAGTTTTCTAACTTGTCCCTGCTTCGAGTGTGGGTTGGACCAGATGCCCTCCAGATGTCCTTTCCATTTTATAAGGTCCTTTCCCAACTATTTTGCTATGATCCTCTGACATGATCTCCCTTCTGCACAAGATGTTTGCTGTTGACTTCACTGCTTATATTCTTTCAATAATGAAACCCTGAAGCTGGCCTGAGGCAATTTGCATGTACCAAAAATACAGACAAATCCACAGCCGGAACAGTCATCAGGAGAGCTTTCAACATCTCTTCAAAGTACAGGGTAGAAGCAAGCTTTTGGAAAATATGTTTTCAGGGCACCTATTCATTGTAATAATTGAAGGTGTCACTGATAATGAATTACTGTTCTTGCTACTAGCCTAACAACTCATTTTATTTTGGGGGTTGCATTCAGCAACTGTAACATGCTGATTCAATGCTGCAACACACTGAAAATAAATGTTGTGTTGATGTAATGCAAAATCAATCTATTAATCATCCTGACACCCAACAAATAAGTTTTCCTCTTTAATCTGGAAATGATGGCTGTTCCATGTATTGCTAATTCATGCTATTGCTATTCTACAGATGGTTCTTATTGTTTTGCTTTAGGTTTTGGAGTTTTTTCTTTTCCACTGGTATATATTTGTAGCTTTCTCCTTCCATGTGCTATTGTAATATGTAATTTACAGGGGAACATGAGCCACATGAGCTACTTACAGCACATAGCTCACACACTTGTTATTATCTACTGTTCTCATGAACTGTACCAGACAGTAAAAAAAAACTGTTCTCCCTAAGGACTAGACAGGATAAAACCAGCACGACCTAAAGAGTCCATCAAGTCAGAGCTGGAAATCCTGCTGGGATAAGAAACCTGTACCTAACGATTTCATCTGATTGCTGGCCCTCCTCATCAATACCAGTGAAATGTTACATTGATTGATGCATTTAACAATTATCCCTTCATGTAAATGATCCATGTGCAGATTCTCTATTAACTAATAATTTGCTGCTTTTTTGAGATATGAAAAAAATTACTTCTAGGAACATAAATCAGGCCAGAGATTCCCTGCTAAGTACTTGTCATATCATTTCACTAAGCATTCACCATTTGTGCTTATTGCAGCTGTGCAGATTCCATGGTGTCAAATACACACACCTTACTAAGCAAACCCTAAACATTTTCCATGGGGCATTCAGCCTGGTGAGGTAAACCAGAGCACCTTTCCATCTATTACCAGATTTCCTTCACCTGTGGAAGAAAGGACCAAGGAAAATGTCCAACATACTCATCTGAGCCTGCAGTTCACGTTCACAACTCCAATCCAGAGTAATATCCTTTTTACCAGCACTAAATGCAATTTCCAAGTCCACTGGAAATGAAAGAACCGTAGGTTAGTTACCATCAGAAAAATAAATATTTGCCAAGAGTTGCCACTACAATAGTGTGAGAAGATTAACATCGCCAAAGATATTCAATTGGTGTTTCATTAGAAATGTGATTTAATATTTTAACACGCTTTTTTATTTCCTTTTTAAAAAATCCATATGTTTGACATTCTGTTCATAGGACTATGAATAAAAGTGAACAGAAATTAATTCTGGGTCCACGGCTTAGATATATAAGGAGATGCAATTTTTTTTTGTTGTTTCGAGTGTAAGGCATTTTAAAGCTCTACTTGTCAAGTAAAAAAACAGTAATGTACTTTCATAATATAACCTGCCACACAGCTTCATTTTTAGTAATGAATGCCAAGTATCTGACTAAAGAAACTGGTAGGAAAACAAAAGGTACATTTTCTGGGAAAACTATATATTTTTTTTTTTAATGAAAAATTACTTCAGAACAAAATATTTCACTTCAGAAACATTGCCAAACAGGAGACCAGGAAGAAGAAGTATCCTTCTAATATTTCTTATTACTAATCTCCCTTGCAGATTTTTCTTTTAGGTTGCACATTGTGTCACTGTTGCAACATAATTTTTGCATCATGGAGAAGGCAGGTATAGGATGGAATTCTCTGGTCAGAACACATCAAGAGCAATTCAGCGGAGTTTGAAATCTCTGTCTTATGATCCAAGAAAAGATAACCATGATTCCCATGATGCACTGTAACAAAACTTTTTAATTAAATGTCTTATTATCATCCAAATACTGGCCTATTCGACCATTTCTGTTTTTGAAGGAAAATAAAAAAATCCAGGCGAGATACTTGTGAAAACAATTTTTGTCAAAAACCAGTATTTTTTTCTACAAAATAACAATATTGACTATTAAAAACAAACAAAAACACCACTCTGACTATTTGGAGTAAATGGAAGTAAATACAAATAGCTACATTGATCAGGGAATTCTTTACATAGTTAACTTTGTCTTTGAGGTCCTCAGCTATTTCTATGTCTCTTGTCAAGGGTGGATTTTATGCAATATATTGCCCCAGCAGCACGTGGCAGGGAAAAGCTGGGCTACAGCTTCCTCCGACACTGCATGATTTCAACATCTGAAATAGAGAACCAAGATAAAGCAGGGAACTTTATTAAATGGAAGTTACCTTCCTGAGAAAGATTTTTTAGTCTCACACTTCTGCATACAATTTCATTGATTTCTGTGGGATTAACTGCATACATCTGGTTTGCAAGAACCTCTGGCAGATAACCTATGAGTTGGAAAAAAAAAAAAAATAGCTGTCTGAACTGCAGTTATGCATTCAAAGCAAGTTATGTCTCTGCTTGCCATCTACCATAATTATTGTTTCTTCTGAATGTTCATTGCATTTGAAATGTGTTTGAACAACGTTGTTTTTACTAGTTATAAAATGATCCTTATAATGGGTTTACCAAATTGTTGATTCAAAGCTTTTTTCATAAGTCAGCCACAGAAAAAAACATGTTCCATAAATAAGGCATTTTGCAGAGAAATGTAGGGAGAAAATTAGGGGGAAAAAAGTAACTAGAAAAAAAAAATCTATTTTTCTTGCTTCTTTTATGTGACTTTCCCACCTCATTTCTCTCAACTTCATTGATTCATCATTGATTCAAAATTATGAAAACCCTATGCAGGAAGAAAATAATCTGCACACTGTCAGTTCTTCTATCTTGAATACTACAGTGAGTGAATTTTTGATGCCCGAGTTCCCAGAGTCCTGAGATTATATTAAAAATTTAACAAACTTTTTGAGATAAATGGAGAGAGTGGAGAATAAGCCTCACACACTTTCCTCATGTTTCAGAGAGCTGAATGCTTTTTGAAAAAGAATTAATGATTTTTACTGACCCTGGGGGGCTTTTTAGAAGTGTAAGTCCATTCTGACAGTTTCTTTATTACAGGAGTTTGATTAGCAGTTCTTCACAACAGAGCAGTCAGCTATTTAATAGGGTGTAGGGTAGGTCTCTAATGCAGTTCAGAGCCCAGATCTCATAGCATTATGTCCTGGAAAGGCACTTTTTCCATTCCGGACAAAGGAATGAAAATCTCTGCATTACAGAACATTCTGCTGAAGCAACAGCCTCTCCTTGACTGCTTGGTAATGGATTTTGGAGGGTGATTCGTCGTGGGCCAGGACGCAGGGCAGAAATAAAGTGCTGCCCACTTCCATTAGCAGCCCACGGGGTCTATGAGAACTACCTCGGGCAGGAACACAACTCTTCAAGTGATGGAAAGTGCATCAGCTTTTTAAAAGCTTCAGGAAGCAGGAGGCCAGGAAGAGCTACCTGAGTGACTGAAAACCCCACTGTAAATCATGTCTACTTGCAGTACACCCAAAAATCAGCTCTCACCAGCACTGGGGGGGTTGCTGCAGTGCTGGTTGCCCTGCTTCTCCCTGGGCAGTGTTGGAACCAGCAGCTGCAGGACCCAGAGCAGCCAGCCTGAGTGACCCACCCGAGGCATGCTCCTCCACAGCAGCTCCCCTGCAGGGTGCTCAGGGCTGCCTGCTCTCACAGCTACCCCTGGTTGGAAGGCAGGGACTGACAGAGTGCTGAGAATCCACATTTCCTGCTGCCTTCCCTTTCCGTTTTGGTGAACTGGCACACCCAACATGTTCCAGCAGATGTGGCAGCCTGGATGTGGGTTATCAGCTCTGAGTCCCCCCAGATTCCTCAGCAGATGAAGAGTTCAGCAAAGTCCAGCTCTTACCAAACCCTGTATTTCTTTCAGCAACAGGTGCTTTCAATTTTTCATGGCCAATACCTTTAGATTGCACACCTGAACCTACAGTTGGTTATTTCAGGATATGAAACTGATTTGCATAAATGTCTGCAGATCATAAAAGCACTGAATGATTTGGGTTGGAAGAGTCCTTAAAGGTCATCTAATTCCAGCCCCAGCTTTCCTAGGCAGGACACCTTTCACTAGACCAGGTTGCTCAAGGCTCCATCCAGCCTGGCCTTGAACACTGCCAGGGTGGCATATACTTCTGAAAACCAACAGCATTTCAATGAATAAATTTCAAAAAATTCAACAAAATTTTAATTCAATAAAATTTCAATAAATTTTAAATAAAGCAGCTGTAACGATACCTCACAACAACGTAAATTTCAAGGGCTTTATTCGAGGGCATTATTCTATTTTTGTATATAAGACTTTGAATATTTTAAGGTTAAAGAGACATTACAAGATAGTTCAGGATGAAAAGTGCCTCAGACAAAAATATAACAACCTGCTCAGGGATTTGAATTCTTGTTTGCAACTGCAGTGAATATTTAAAAAAAAAGTTTTATTTTTCCTAATCTGTGTCTCTAAAAGTTTTGTTTACTTGAAATAAGATAGAAGACATATATAGAAGCTCACAAAGAGTACTGCACCATGTTGGGAGAGTAGCCTGTGTGTGCAAGCCACCACTTTGTTTGAAAAATTGATTCTGTTGAACACAAGTTGTCTTTAAAGCAGGCTCCTGTAATTCAGCAGAGAGATAATGCTATACTATCCAATTACAAATGGACTGCCTCACATTGTCAACAAACATGGCAAACACAAGACATTAATTTTCAAAGGGGGAAATAGTCCAATGTGGCAGAATCATTCCCACGCCTTCACTGTCACTACATGAAATAATTGATTTTAACAGATAAAACCTGTGGTGGTGGTGGTGGGGAGAAGATCTCCAGCACAGGAGAGAGAAAATCTTTGCCCCAGCAGTTACTCAGACATCTACCTTACTGGTGGAAGACTGTTCCCAGTGGTTAAAATGGAAACATTTATTAGTACTTACATTAAAAGTAAACATTATCAGCTTGGCTTCAAATATTTTACCTTCAAAGTAATTAATGAAAATTGGTTTCAAGGGATTTAAACTGTTTCTTAAAAGTTCTTAACATTTTTACTGTAGCAAATAATGGAGGAAACAAGGAGTTTGTTACCCTAGTGCAAAGATACTCACATAATTGTTACTTAATGAGAATTCTGAAGAAAAATGTGTAGATTGATGTTCTTACATGTATTTAATACTATCATGAGTCTTTAAAGAAGGCTTTCAAAAGCAATTTTGGCAAAAAACTGTGCCTCGAGGACCTTATAGTCTTAATCAACCAATTTAATAATATTCTTTTTATAGCTAAAGATGGAGATTAGATATTCAAGTATAAGAATCTAAGTGTATCAAATGAGGTGTTTCCATCCACTCTGAGATGTGTGGCATTTTCACAGGCCAAGTTCATGACCAGATAGATCACCAGACTGAAAATTTAGAAATGCAGGAAAATTAATGGAATTCTTTAATTTAATATTTTTCTCTCAATAGTTTATTTTCTTTTTTTTGGTCTAACTTTTATGTTTTGAGGCAAATTAGCAATAGGAGATTATCAGATTCTGCATATTGTGACAAGTATATTTCTAAGGAAATTCTTGAGATCAAGCTTCTAATCTCCTGAAAAAGAAAAATTGTGCCATAAAAATATCTAAAGTTATGCTTTTACCAACAGAATCTCAGTGTTTTGTGCCAGTTACTCACATAAAAAAAAAAATAGTTTGAATTTTGAAACAAGATTTTTGCCCTTTTCCATAGTTTCAGACAACTCCTTTCTCTCCTCCCTGTGACTGAATTTGGTTTTGGAAGCTGATTCTTTCATATTTGTGATACAGAAGTCTTCTGAAGTCAATAAATAATTGGGGTTGGTTGCACATAATGGGAAAAATGTCTGAATACCTCCAGGAGACCTTAGCCTAATCCCTGTGCTTTCCTTTGAATTTTTCCTTGCAAGGTGAAGAAAGTGGAGGAGATGCCAAACAGCTTGACAATTAACATGTGTTTCACCCTTGAAGTTACACTGTCCTCACATATCTGAAACAAGGATAGTTTCTGAAGGTGATTTCCAGAGTGCCTACTTATTAATTAATTTCTGTACTACCTCAGGTGCTGACAAGGAAAGAGTTTTTAATTAATTTTTTTTATGTGGGTTGTACATAGCCTATTAACATCTTTGCTTCTTTCTTCTCAGACTTTTTTGTTGAGTATTTTCTAAAAAATTAAATAAACTCCAAATTGAATTTTAAAATCACAATCCAAATCACTTGCAGCAAATTCAATGGCAGTGACAAATGTAGCACACAGTCTTGAGAAAAATTATTCAACTTTGTATACTTACCTTAATGGCTTTTTTTGTTACTGAGAAGTCACTGAAAAATGTCCCTTAAAGCATTACATTTAATGAATTATATAATGAATTTATTACTGTTCTATAATTTCATTTCATTTGTATCCTCTAGTTCTAAACAACACTAGAGTAAGAATACACTGGGAGAAAAAATAAGCTAGGTATCAATTTGTCCAATAGCTTTTACTACAGAATTTCTTGATTAGTTTGGGATGTGACCTAAAAGTTAATTAGTGGAAAACACTGAAAGAAGCTCGTGGAAGTTTTGCACTTGAATTCACTGTATGCAGTAGTACTTAAACATCAGTCAGGCTTATTATACCTTCATGGCATAGTCTGTAATACACCAAATCTAACTACTACATTTAAAAAACCATTTGAAAGCAAGTGGGAAGTAGATGCTGTCCTCCTTTACATGATACCAGTGCCATTGCACTGGAATTCAGAATATTCTGATGCAAAAGCACAGTCAAAATCCATGCAGAGCTCTGGAGGGGCTGCCAGAGGCAGCTTTGGCTGGAAGGCACGGAGGCTGTGCCAGGGGCAGCTCTCTGGGGTGCACAGGAGTGTCACCAGCAGATGGGTGATGGGATGGGCTGCTCCAACTGCCCTGGATGGGCAGAATGGAATTTCCTGGCTGGGCTTCCCTCTGACAGCTGAGGAAGGAGAGCTGCTCTCTGGAACATCTACCATGCCAGAGGGAAGCTCCTCTCTTTTCTGGTCCTGTGAAAGTCCAAAACAGCAAAGGTAGCCCAGCCTTTGCTGACTACCCTTGTTTTGGTTCCCAGCCATGAGGAACCCATTGCTCTGACCTAACAACAGCACAGGTTGGACACACAAAATTCATCACTGCTCCAAATATGCTGGCCCTGAAATATAAGAGGGTGTCTGTAAAAATGAGAAATGTACTAAATTTCCCACACACTCAAGACTGAATTGTGATATTGTGTAACCCAATCTTCAGTGATTATCACATCAAGCTTTCTCTCCACAGCAATTGTCCATCATGTTCTTCCTAAAAGAGCAGGGGAAACAGCATGTTCTACTCTAAGATTCTGTCTTGGTAAAATCCCTAATAATTATTTTCTTATTACACACAGAAGTAATTTCAGGTGGCTGCTTTGCATTTCAAAAATGTCATAAGCACTTGTCCCATGCCCCGCCTGCCCTATCAAATCTCACTTACCATACAACAATCCTTAACTGTGGGCCTCTTTAAGGGAGTTTGTGCAGGGCAAAATACACCAGGGAGCTTGCACAGCCAGCCAGTGCAGGTTACAGAAGAGCAAAATGGCACAAACTCTGGCACATCCCACAGCAAAGAAGCCAATGGCCAACATTTAGATCTTGATCTCATTGTGATGTGAGCTTTTTTTACATATTGCCCTGCAACCAAGGCAGAGTGTGCTGCAGAACTCAGAACCCAGAAGGGAGTTCCATTACTGTGTTAGAGCTAATCCTGCAATTACAGCAAAGCCAAGACCTGGAAAAAGATTTTTCATTCTTCCTGATCACAGCTAATGACTGAGCAACTATAAACTGTCTAAAAGCTAATAAGGTTCTTAAAGGGTGAAGAAGAATAAACAGCAGAACAGGGTCTCTTTAGCCTAGAGAAGAGAATGCTCAGGGCAGATCTTACCAATACATATATAAACACCTGAAGAGAGGATTAAAGATGAAGAGGGGATGCAAGGAAGATGAAGACAGGATCTTTTCAGTAGTGCCCAGTTAAAAACAGGAGGCCATGGGCACAAAGAAGCAAAGGAAGCTCCTGTGAACCTTAGGAAGCACTTCTGTAGTATGAGGATGACCAAACAGGGGCACAGGATGCCCAGAGAGATTACAGACTGTCCCTCCTTGGAGAAATGGAAAAGCCATCTGGACAAGAGCAACTGGCTCTGGCTGGCCTTGCTTTAGGAGACGACTGGTCAAGATGATGTCCAGAAGTCCCTCCCAACCACAACCTTTCTGTGGCACTGTGATGCTTATGCTAATAAATGCTAATAAAAAAATGCCAATATAAAGCTCTAACACAAATCACAGCAATTCTACTGACTGGGATACTAAAACTTCTTGTCAGTTCAACTTCTGTTTGTTTGTCCTAACTGGGATTTCTGTCTTGTTCAGGTATTCGATTACTCATGCAATCTGGGCAGATAAAATAAATATCTTCAGTACAGTAGAGATAGTGCCCTCTCTTCCCTAATACAGAAAATCCTGATGAATTGTTACCTCTAAGGGAAGAAGCAGTTCATCCAAGCTGTCCCTTGGAATTACACCAGAACACTCCATCTACTCTCTGGTTACAACAACAGCCAGTCTGTGCTACCTCTGGACCTGGAAGCACTTTCCAGCTCTAAGAGTTCGTTAATCCTGTGCCATATGCAAGCATCAAAAAGAGGTAAATGAGAATCAACTGCAATAGGTATTCCTACTAATCTGTCAGAAAGAAACAAAAATTAAGACATTAGTAAGCACATTTAGACCTAAAGAGAAGCCCTCACAAGTAGCTGGCAACCATTTCCTGTGAGTACAGACATAATACCCAAAATTGTATTTTTGTGCAAGGTGTAACCAACCAATTACAGTTTATTCCTCACTTTATCCAGGAAAGACAGCAGTCTATCAGAGATGATAGACTGATAGAACAAAATGATAGAACAAAATATTGTTCATACTTGAACCTTATAAAAATTCTAGCTTTAAAACTTAGCAAGACCCTGCTGAGAATGAGGTTCTACCCCACCCATTGCAAATGATTGACAAACTGTCATGACATCATGCTACATGGGCTCTCATATCCAGCTATTTCCTGGTCCTTGAGTGTGTTTCTGCCATGCAGTTCATGCTGTAATGACATTATTAACAGTGTGCCTGTGCAATCTCAAAGATGACTGGCATTGCAAGTGCCTGGTTTCCTTCTGCTTGCCCAAGAAGACAGATCATTTTGAGAAGCACGATTTTCACAACAGTAAAAAAACTTACTTAATTTTAAATTTAAATGGATTTCTAAAAAGAATTACTTCCAAGGAGCTGGAGGCTCAGTCCCTTTCCTAAAAACAGAGTTCCTTTATTTCCTCTTCCATGAGCAAGACACCTTAAAATGTCAACCCATGACACTTTACATCACATTGCACATCATGATACAAATATTGCCAAGGGCCACATGCCTTCTTCAGAAGTTTAGTTTACTTTTGGCAAGTGAGACTTCCCTGTTATGCCTTTGAGGAGTTTGTCCTAAAGACAAAACATTAAAAGGGATACAGAGAGATCCTAATTCTCCCTTCCTGGCTATACACATCTCAACCACTCATGATGAAAAATTTGGGGAAGATATTTTACGCCTATTTCTCAAAACCTCTCTTAACCTGTATCAGAAGGTTCCTGTAGAAGCACCTACAATTCAGAAGGGAGCAGAAATCGCTGCCTGCAGCTTCAGAAGTTATTTTAAGTAACACTTGCCATTTTTTGTGGTGACTGCTGAGAACATTTCTTGTGCAAAGGGAAGACAAAGCCCTTTCTAGCTGGCATCACCCTTTCGGAAAGCTCTGAACAAAAAAGAGCAGTTCGAGACACTCTAAAATCTGGATGAAGTGAAATATTAGGTATGTCTCTTCAGAGGAGCTGTCTTTTCATAAGGACTACCTGAACAGCTCTCTAAGGTAAAAGCACAAAGTGAACATTCACCCTTAGTAACACGCGTAGAATGGCAGCTGCATATTCAAACTTACTGAGATACTGCTTCTCAAATACAAAATACAAGAAATAAAAATCAGAATATTATTCAAATGCAAGGAAAAGGCACTTGAATGATAATCTCTAAATTTTAAAAGAACTTTAGGAGAAACATGAGGTCACAAAGAGTAAACACCTGGCTTAATCTTTTTTCCTACAGGAAATTAAAAACTAGAGAGCTTGAATTTAATACATTGCAATTGTTTGCTTTTATGGAAATATGAGCAAACATGCTCCAGATTTTTAGCTACCTCTGTCAAAAGACACAAAGTTAAACAGACTCATGTCTTCTATGGTCTGGAAATGACAGATGAAAAAAATCAAAACCAGAAAGGTGTCACCAACTTACAGGCAATAATTTTGAATGCAGGACATTTTATAATGGAGATTTCACCTTTTTTATTTATTTATTTTTTTAATTTAAAAATGTACTTTATAAAAATTTAATAAGCTGCTTCAAGGTAACTTGCTAGAATAGGTGTGCAAGGAAATACAGCTCTAGTAAAGCAAATAAACCCAGGGCAAAAGACAAACCAAACAGAAAAACTGCCATCACTATAAGTAACTAGAAATACAGATCACAACCCATACAGGAAAGTCAGTTAATGAATCCTTGGTCTGATCATCAGCTGATGAATAGGAAACAACACTGAAATCAAAAAAAGTGTATTGATTTACAGCTGCTGAGAGTCAGCTGTGGATCTGACGTGATGGACAAGTCTGATGGTGTAAAATAGAGTCAGAGCTCAGTGGTGACAAACCTAGAGAGTCGGGAGGTGTTTTAAGCAGCTCAGCCCAGATTGATTGTACCTAGTCCATGACAAAAGACCTAAGGCTTGAATAATTTAAAACTGGACCAGGACATTATCTACTGAAACATGGTAGTCATTGAGTCCTGCCCTTTTTAAACTAGTATTTTGTTTATAGAAGTATTTTTTTATGGACAACTATTCTTAGTAGAATATCATGAGTATGGACACATTACTGTGGATTCTAGAGAAGCCCCATTCCCATGTAATAGTCCAGAGTGAGTCACAAAATCAGAGAATATATTGAGTTGGAAGGACTCCATCAGGATCATCAAATCCAGCTCCTGGCTCTGCACAGCATCATCCCCAGGAGTCACACCAGGTGAGTCCTTTCCATCTACTTGTCATTGATAAGTGCCTTATGGATATGAGGAAACACATGATCCTGTTCCCCACAGTAATCTCTGGGAATTTTGCCTTGATCAAGGGTTATGAGCTGTGTATGCTGGAGACAGTTTGAGGGAGACTTTTATACAGGAATTAAACGATCCTGCAAATTCCAAATACAAGCAGACCAAAGCAGGTGACTGTGTAGGAGGGTCCTTGCATGTCTTTTTCTGTCAGGTAATTATCTCCAGCAACTCTCTTGTTTTTTTGCATCCAGACCAGAAACCACCCTTAATAATTGTGGCATGGCATTTTAAGGGTTCCGTCAAATTAATAGATAAAAGATTACATGAGGAAAATGTGACCTGGCATAAGGACAATTTCTAGTTCCCCTGCTGTCAACTGAAGTAATGCAAAGTTCAAACAAAACACTCACTGCATCACGGTGGCTTCTGCTGCAGGAAGAACTCAACTGTTGATGCTGCAGATACTGAATCATTGCTGTTAGTCCAAAGTATTTAGAAGAACGGGCACTACAGTCAAATTACTGTCATGTGCTGGGGTTTAAATTGTGGTGGTTCAGCAGAAGTATTCAGGCAGTAAATATGTTTTCTGAAACAAGCTACTTGGGCTATCCCAGGCTATAGTTGTGCCTGCTGAAGGAGAAGGATCTTAAAGCATGCACTGAAGATCTCTAGATAAGGCTGCACTAATCTGAAATGTCCTGATAAGCTTGCTGGAAGGGAAGTTGCTATAAGGCAAAATTCCACTGAGTTACAGAACAGCTGATGGTAAAGCCCCAAAAAAGAAAAATGAGCAATACATAAATTTAAAGATGTTTGATTGTCTATTTCTATTTTTTGTTATCTCACTGATATGTATGGTCATTACCAACAGAAAAAAACAGATACAGAATAAAAAAAGTATAGGTCACATTAATGTCCAGACACAAAGAGAGATATGACTAACAAAATCTAATGCAAATGCTCCTGAAAGCACAATATGCAATAGATCTCTATGAAAAATATAGCAGTTAGAATTTTCCATAAAGGATGCTCTTCAACATAACCACACCCAAACATTAGTCTACTTCTCATTTGATTGTAATTTCCCTATTCAGAGTCATTTTATACACCCTGTATGTTAAACTAAGCAATTCTCCTAAAACTGACTGTTGGTTTTTGGTTGTTTTTTTAATAAGTTCAGCAAGATTTTAAGCATTCCTTGGACTGCTTTCAGGAATTAGTTATAGGGTGAGGAAATGGGAACATGCAGGTGTGTGGCCATCAGACTCAGACAAAAAAGTATTCACTTACGATCAAAAAGAAAACAGCTGAATATTTGAGATCCCCAGATTTGCAAAGAAAATAATAAATAAAAGAAAACACCACCCAAAAATGCAGATAATCCACTTGTTCAGTCAGACATTCCATCTTCTTCCATGAGATGTCAACAAATAATGAACATCTGGAAAGATGGGAATTAAGTGAGGTCATCCTACTCATTACCTTCACAAATGGTGTTCCACTAGCACATAGACAGATGACTGGGTCAGGGAATAGGACCAGTTGCCACTTTTTCCACAGAATGAAATGACAGAAAAATGGCAACATTTTGAGAGAATTATACTGTACCTCTCAGGATTCCTCTTTCAAAGTTGTTCTGGTAGGAAATTGGCGTGTTGGTGTTCAGACTTCATTGGCATCAGACCAGCAGCTCTTCTCTTCATTTGTGTCTTAAAATGTGAATAGTTAAATCTTCAACATTGGCACTGCAACAAACACTCAAGCACAGCCCCATGCAGACTGTGAGCTCTGTGTTGTTAACTCTACCTGGCCTCAGACTGCAATTCATGCTGGCTCCTCAGGTGCCCTTTTCTCACCCCATGTGATATGACTGCCTAAGCTACTTCTGCCACACATTAGATTCCATTTTTTAAAGAAACTCCTGGAGGGAATGGGGCTCAAAGTATGTTTGTAGTAAACTTATCAGCCTTCAAGTATTACAGAACCACTGTTGAAGGACTTAAGCCAAATCAAAGTGTTTCTAAAACTATGCTGTTGAAAAAAAAATAGGCCTTTCTCTGCTTGTGAATACTCCATTTAACAATCCTATCCAAAACTACATTTTTGATGAATGGAAAAATGGCAAGCCTCCTGAACCATGTTTAAATGATAAAGTCAAATCCTCTGTGGGATACTGAAGTCCTGTATGGACAGTAAAGCACTATTGAAAAGCAGTTCTTTCCCATGCTAAGAGCTTTGACAGCTGGCTGTGCAAGGAGCACTGAAACATCTAAACTAAACTTTCCAGAAATTACACAAAGAAATGGAGAACCACAAGAGCAGAGCTTTCTAAGAGACAGCACCACCAAATTCTCTGTGCTGAGAGTTTCAGGTGAGCAGACCAATTCCAGTAGTGCTAGAATCACATGCTTAATTGTTAGCTTGTTGGTAGTTTCTTTGCTGCATACCAGAGAGCAACAACTCCACCAAAACTTGGTAAGACTGGAATGGAAATTATGCCTTAGTGACAGAGGAGACTACGAGTCTTTTGATTTGTTGGGGGGACAGGAGGGGAGAGGAAGGTTGAAGACCTATAAATTCACAGCTCTTAGAAATCACTTTACTGCTGCTCTCTTCAACACAGTTCCACTTAAGGGAAAATAACCAAAGGGAAAATAAGTTCCTGTCCCTTTTCAAGAGCCTGACAAATACACATTTGTGAGTGCTTTTGTAATCAGTTTAAAAATTCAGATCAGACACAACACCTGGTTTACAGCAACATTTCCCTTTCCAAAAGAAAAACTGAGTGAGTCTATTATGAATCATTCAACAATATTGATATTACAATCTGAGCAGAAATAAATGTCATTAAACTATCTGACAGGAAACAGTACACTAATAACAGTAGGGGATCTAACTTTAAAAAAATGTTATCATTATTTTCATGAATGTTTGGCATTCTCAGTTTTCTGCCATATCACGAACATGCACTGAGGCACTACTTACTTTCTAGCTCAGTCTATTTTCCAATTGGCATTTCACTCCTGAAGTGCAACAAATGGCTAGAAAGGGAAAACTCCCTCTGCCTAAAGAGGTTGCCCAACTCTGCAGTCTTAGCATAATTCAAAGCAAAATTGTTCTGGGTGGAGAAGGTAATCCCACCAGAAGATGCCCCCAAAACCAGAGTTTACCAATGTGCTCCCTAGATTGTAGGGATCACAACTATGTCACACACACACAAGGTGATGAGTAGTTTTCAACCCCAGTGTGTGGTGGAGTGACTCACCATAATGCAGCTGTTATCATTTATTATATGAACCATGTATTCTGAAAATTCATTTGATGTGTGGCTTTGGTGAAAATCTGCAGTGGGTGCTGCACTAGAGACCAAATGTCTGAGTAGCAGGTCAGCAAATGAGAGATCAAGTTCAAAAGCTTCATCCAAATACAGCTATTAAGCTTTAAAAATTGCTGTTATTGATCTGAATTATTTCCGTTTAGAGCCATGTCTCAGAAGCATTATAGGAGCAAGGAACACAGCAGAGCACAGTTGGCCAGGGATGTCCATTCCCAGAGACTTGTTTGAACTGAGAAAGATAAATGCCCCAAATGAGTTTTTTTTCCTTGTCTTAGTGTTACAGGAAAACTTGATTCTCTGGGTATAGTTCCACAGCTTTGGCTTTCATTTCTGGGCTTAAAACAATGCTTGTTTTTATGTCTAAGCAGTTGCCCCCCACTCCCCCCCCTCACACACACACACAAAATAATGGCAGCAAAAAATCAGTAGATGCTCAAGTTGGAAGCTTTAAAATAGCCCCTTCCTTTGCCTCCCACTTCCCAAAAGAATCTCTCAATCGATGCACAAATCATAAGCTTTTTTAAGAAAAATATAATGGTGGGTTTTGATCTCCTCTGATTTTAAAACTACTCAGAAGCCAGAAGCACTCACAGGAGCCAGAGATCTTTCCCTCCTCACAGAATCTCCTGTAGCAAGGGGCAGAACTGTGACTGGTGATGCAGGAATGACTGATGGATGAGTAATGCTCCTCCAGCAGCAGCTCTTAATCTTGTTATACGGGGCAATGTGAGGTGATTAGAAAAAGGGCAGAAGTTACTGTCAGAGGGGCTTGCCAGTAGAGGCACAAACCAAATGCATTACAAAGAGCAGTATGAAGTTCCTTAGCAGGGGCAACGACAGCTGGGCTGCTCCCAAAACACACAGGCTGCATGAAGCAATGCTAACAGGAAAAATTAAAGTACTCTGAACTTTTCATAAATGCTTTCACTCTGATGCAGGCACACAGGAAAGACTCATCTCTGACTGTATTCAAAGTCTGATAGATCTAGAGAATACCTGCCAAGATCTATTTAGTTGAAAGCCAGGGGTTTGGTGGAGCAGAGAGTGTCAGCTTTCAACAGCATGCACGATTATGCATTTATATTTACATACTATACTACAAGACTATACAAATATGTGTATTTAGAAACAAAAAACAGTTGGGGTTTTTATTTCTAATCTGCTTGCCAGTAAATAAACTTATTTTTATGCATTTCATTTCTTGAATTTATTTTAAATGTAAGCAAGTGATTAAGTGAAGCACAAATGAAAAGGGGGAGTGGGTTCCCAAGAATGTCACTTGAAGCTTGATTTACTGAAAGTTACCAGAATGTAAGCTCTGATGTGTTTGTTTTTTTTCCTTTTGACGTTGAAAATATGCTAGCATTTCCATTCCTAAGTGCCATAATGATCTGGCTTTAAATTTACTTTTGAAATTATTTTTATCATGCACACTAGATGGTGCTCAAGTTAAAAAATGAAATGGCAACTTCGATAGACTTTTCAAGACATTGGCAAAATGCATTAACATACCTATATCCAGAAATCATGGAAAACTGACTACTCACCTGAGCCTCTTCCTGACTGCTGATCATTTTCCTAAAACTCTCTTTCTGCTGACTATGATCATAAACACTCCTGATTTTTAGTTGCATATTTATGAAAATTTTACTGTCATTTATAGCATGCTGCATTAGTGAGAGTGGAATAAATTATCTGAATACGTGTACCAAGCTCCAAACACCACAGAAATACATTTCACCAGCCATCAGAAATTCAGTATCTGTGTTCATGACAATACTGAGTTTGTGGAAACATTTGAAAACAGAATTGTTTCTTTCTCAGTGATCATATTGGATTAATCTATTAGTTTATGGAAAAGTTCTCATACTTCTTGACATTTCAAGCAAACTGTACCAAGTACACCAAGCGTACTAAGTCACTGACCTTTATCCTAACTACAGCCTGAGATTTGAGGAAATCAGGCTCTTTTCAAGTAGTGCAGAGAAAAAGGACTCAGCAATTCAGAGTCTGACACTGCTCAGTAAGTGTCCAGTCCTGACAGACCAGTCTTGAACTGGCAGTGATGGAACAAAGGTGGGCACAGACACAGATGAGGACACAAACCTGGTGAGGAGCAGACACTGACAGCAGTGCTGAACCTGTCACAGGCATGCAGAAAATGAATTAGTCAGAAATATACAGATGCTTGAATCTGGCTGATGACATTGCATTGATTAATTAGAGCTATTTTCTACTTTTTCAGCATCTTAATAGCTCTTCATGGAATGCAATTTATTGCTGCAGGGCTGATAATTGCTTGGGCAAACCCAGAGGCTGACTTGGGCTGCAGACAGACGGCCACTTGCAGATCTGGCTGTGCAGCTGCAGGTGCTTCTGACCCAAGCTATTTTTCTTCCATGGCCATCAGAGGTTCTTCCCTACTCTCTCATTGTTATTGGATTTACTTGAATCCTCCTTCTCTCACTTCAGAACCACAGAGTTTAGCTTATTTTTCAATCTAACTTTGAAGCAAACAGCAGTCCATCTATTCTCTCTGCTGAGAGAGGGCAGAAACTTTCAGCAGTGAATTGGTAGCAAGCAGCTATTTCAGGGTGACTTCTTCAGCCAGCACGGCACTTTGAAAAGTGAACACCAACCCCAGCAACACTAACTGGGCTAAAAACCTTAGCCCACACCACATAACAGCTCCACTTTTGGAAAAAATCACGACAAATTATTCTAGAATTGCAAATCAGTGGTCTAGGAGAAAAGGACATAAGAAGCAAAACTAATTGAATTTTACAGTAATTCACAAGTCCCCCTAAATATTTGATCACAAAACCCGAAAGTGATCTTGATTCCTTTTATCCAACACCTGCTGCTCTGTCACAGATCAACATTAAAAAACAAATGACTACAATCTGCTGGAAATAACAAAAGGTAAGAGAGTGTCGAGTGCTGTTTGCACAAAGAGGACTGTGCAATAAAGAAGTTCATAAAATCATGAGCAAAGTTCACCTTTATCCTCTACAAATAACGTTTCAACTTCCCTGTGTGTATATAATGAAAAAAGCAATGTTTCATCACGTACAACCACCCTGTATTTACAGTGTATTATCCCATCTTTTTGCCATGAAACTAAATGCATTTAACAAGTTGCGAACAGAAATCACCATGGATTTAAATGTGGGGAGACCATTAGGAACTAGAAACCCTCACCCAGTCCTTCATTCAGAGAAAAAGAATACATCTTTTTCTTCCTCACATCAGGTAACAACACACATCCTCTGTAGAAACCAGTGACATCCACTGTTACATCTGTCTAAATACAGACCCTATATTCACCACTAGCTCCTGAATAGTCTTTTCTTTTCACCCCAGACATTGCCATGAGGCTATAAATCTAAGAAGCATTTTTAAACCATTACAGGAGGATATTAGCCTTAACCTAAAGAGCTTGCAGCTTAGCCTACAATTCTTCTTCAGGATTCTTTACTGCTGTCAAGGGGATTTGCACAGATGCAGCAGTTTGACCAGAAGGCCATTTCTAGAAGTGCCACATGACTTCAGAGAGATTAATTCTACAGTTCCTATGGTGAGTGTGGGGTTCCACCAGAACATCCCCAGGCAGAATAAACTTATCTGCTCAGGAAACCATTTCTCTGACTATGCAACTCTGCAGTCTGAGATACTCTGACCACATCTGAACTGCATGGATAAGGAGGAGGTTTTTTTCTACAATCACTCTGATTCGCTTTCAAGCACAACAGAGAATTAATTGCAAAGTAAAGCCCCTTCTCTCACTGAGGATTTTAGCAATAAGAAAGCAGAGGTTTGGAGCACACTGTTGCAGACAGTGCTTTGCTGGGTTGTTAGGCTGAGCATCTTTGACTTTGGTTATGTGCACCACTGAGTTTAGGCTCTGGATTTTGAATAGTACATGTAGGTTGGCCCAGATGGGCAGAAGGCTGAAATCAAATCAGCAAAATGAAAAGAGCTAGTGAATCAGATTTTCTCAAATTAACTGTTATTTAAAAATAATAAGCAACTGCAATTGATTCTCATTAGTGCATCAAGGGAAGATGGAGAAAATCCAGAGCTAGGCAGTCACTTCATTTATATTCTTCTATTGAAATGTTGCACATTTAATCCATATAAGCAGTAAACAGAAGAAAGCTACTCAGCATTTAAGCAGCTGGTCTAAATACAGGCTGGCAAGGAATGTGCAATAGGCACAGTCGAGCCAAACCCTAGAGCAGAACTCCTCTAAAAAAAAGCCAGACATCTTGAGATTGCAAGACTGAAGTAAGCCCCCATTTTTGGAAGAGGGAAATACAAAACCACTAAATCCAAATAGCCAAGAAACTCGGCAGGTTTAAAATATTTACCTGGATTTGAGTTCTGACAATTTGGCCAATGCACTATCTAGGCTTATTGTGATATAAGCCACATCAGATGTTTGTTGCCATCACCCCAACAGGTGACATATTCTATTTTGAAGACTATGTCATTTCAAATAAAGTCTGATGACTACTTATCAGTAAATGAAAGGCCAACGGAAAGGAAGGTGAAAAGGAAACCATAATGGGGGAAAAAAAAGGCCTTAATTTGAAGAATGAAGGGGTGAGGGAGCAAAAATTTCTAGATGTTTATAGTGTTTTGATTATAATCTTCCTTGACATCATTCTGAAAAGTGAGTTAAAATCCATAGAGATTAGGGTGAGGTTTAGAGTGCCTGAGCATCAATGAAGCAACTTAGAAGGGGAGTGGATCCAAATATACCATTGGGATCCAAATATACCATTAAATATGAGGGCTGGCAGTGTATACCAGTTATGCATCAGTGGAATGGGAGCATCTCCAGCAGGCTCAGCCACTCTGAACCATTCATTACACTCCAAAGAGCAGCAGTGCCATGGAGCTTTCTTTAGCCACAGAGCAAGACACTCTCCTCCTATGCGTGCCAGCAGCACCAGCCCAATAGGTTGTCCCCACAGTTAGAACTCCAGAGGAAGTTTCAGAATGGTCTGTAGTGCCCAGGATACTCTGTGTGCAAAGGGGCAGCCAGCAGTGACCCAAATATCCTTCTCCCAGGCACTCAGCAGCGACTGAGCCAAACCCACACACACTGGGAAGGGGAGCATCATCAAGCTTTCCTTTCTACTGAACATATACAAGGAATGGGAAAGCAAGCAGAGACCATAAAAAGGGAGAAAATACTTAACCATGCCTTAACTGTGCATGTACAAATGGCAGGATGGAGCCTGGTCTGCTTGGAAAAGCAAATCAATACTGGACTTAGTGTCACTAATACAGAAAATAAACAATGGGGCAAGATTATCGAACAGCTGGGATTGAGTCAGGCTCCTGCAAGCAGACTGTGCAACATAACTGTCTAACTATAGGTTAAACACATATCCTAAGAATCAAAGGCATTCAGCATAACTTTTCTTAGGTTCACTGTCTGATAAAAAGATTAAAATTCCAATGGAAATCAAGACTGAAGGGAAGAAAACAAATATAGAGCCATTCATCAATATTATAGTCTTTAAATTTTCATTGTGTCTGCCCCAGTAACTTATCTTACTGAAAAGTTAAAGTATGAGAAGTTCATTTTGCCAGTGTGATTACTGGGCAGAGCAGACAGCACAATGGAGGAGTTTGATGAATACAGGAAAAGCAAGTGCAGTGTCCACAAAGCAGCAACAGAAAGGAAAAGGATAATCCTTCAGTTGTGAATAGTCATACCTATGTAACAAATTCATGTTCAGTGTCCTATTCAGCTATACCCTGCTAGTTTAATGTTCAATACTTTTTATTTACTTCTCAGCTTCCCACAAATGCCTGTGATTTTATATATATATATACATATACCAAAAGGTCTTTTATGTGCCTAAGCAAAATAAACTAGGGAAAGAGCCGCCTTTAACCCAAAGGTGATATGAACTGCCCCTTACACATTAATAAAACTATTGATTTAGCTTACTGAGGAGCAAAACTACAAAGTAATAATAAAGCTAGCCAGCAGGGAAAAAAAAAATCCCTACAAATAAATTAGAGTTGCCATGTTCCTCCAGACTCACTGGGACTTAGTTTTGGAGGAAATTTTGCAGTCATGAACTGACAACTTGGTAGGAAGAGAATCAGCATCAAAATCAAAAGGCTCTAAACCTTTTCTTCCCATTTTATTTCCCAAAGCAGTACAAATCAAGATTTATTTCCTGAAGGTGATTCTCTTCCTCAAAAAACTCCATTAAGCCATTCAAAAACAAATGTCCTTAGAATATCAGTGTCAAATTTAATGCTTAAGGAACATCCCAGCTATACAAACGGGACTTTGATTTGAGCATGTATCTTAAATATTATTGGCCACAGACAATTCTTTGGCCTGGCATCTAGCTTTCACCATCATTTAAATGAGTATTAATGAGTTTTAATTTCCATAAAGATCCCTCTGCTTAGCTTATAAGGAGCACGCTTTAATGTGTACACAAACAATGTAAATTTGAAGAACCTTTGGTCTTACCACAGTGGTAACAAGTAGCTGTAATATAACAGGGACCTAAAGCTCACATAGGATTTTTACGCTAATTTGGTAGCACGCATGCATCAACTACTTACCTGTTTTATAAAGCAGCCATAATGCATCTGACTTCATGGAAAAGTGTCATGGTGTTAGACCAGCCTCACAGAAAAGCTTTCTATATTTACAGTGGTTTATGAAAATTCTGTATATACCAAGGACCAAATCAAAACCCAGCTCATAGCAAAATGCCACCTCCAATAATTTCTGCTTTCAAATAGACAGCAGAGCCATGGATTTTATGCATGGTTGGCTGGTTTTTTTTTTTTTTTTGGGGGTTTGGTTTGGGTTGGTTGGTTTTCCTTGCAGGGGTATTTTATATTGTTTTTTCTTCTTTTTTTTTTCTGACTGTAGTGCAAAGGAAAGAAAAAATGTTTTATGTCCTTTCATTGCTGAGGTTTTGTATGCGTGATCAATACCTTCACAGTGAACTGAAGAACTAAGAGACTAAAATTATCCCTTAGGTAACTATTCCAACCTGACATGGGAAAGGCTTTACAGTCATATTTTGAAAGCAATGAGTACCTTGGGCCTCCTCCATTTTACTGAGATTCCTTGTAAGCCTGTCCAAGGTTGAAAAGATTCCCAGTTCCTCAGTTCTTCCACCAAAGGACTGCTTCCAGAGATCATCCCCTCCATGATACCAATGATTCACATCCAGAACGACTAGTAAATACAACTCACCTTGCCGGTTAAATCCAAACACCACAGAAGAACTTGAGCTCTTCTACTTGGATCTACAAAGGTGTCTTTGGGGAAGGAGGCAGAGGGAAGGGAAGGAAAAAAAATATCCATTCTACAACAAACATTTGAAACAATATTTAGCCTGTGGACCAAGAACCCTGCATTCACCTAGACAAACTGGGGAATTAGGAGATGGAAACAGTTGCCTTGAACACACCCGTGAAGCAGCAGTCCTTGCTTCTCTTCAGAAGACCTTTATATGATTTTCCTCTGAAAAAAAGACCCAATTAATTTGCAGAAATTAGCTTAGATGTCATTAAAGAAGAGGATTCAGATAATGTTCCATATTTACATAGAAGCCACCAGTGCTACCAAATGAAGATACAAAGTTTTTGGCACTAATACCAACCTGAGAAGTTTGGATAGGCCAGTTCACCAGAGACTGCAATGTTCTGTAGCTTCTAGTATTGCTTTTGTGGACTATGAGTCCTCTTGTCTAGATTTCAGTTCAATCCTAAGCAGCCCTCTGGTGCTCCGTTGTAAGGACCAATACCTCATGTCTCACTTTTCCCAGCTTCTGAGTCTTCTCTCCTCATCCCCTTGTTATCTACTTGTATTTTAAATTCTCACAAAGTTCACCAATCTTCAGCCTTTTGACTGAAGATAGCCTTCAATAGCCTACTGTAAAACATGATGACAGTACCAATGTAGAAATTTAGTTTCCTGCAAAAAGAGCCAAGAGTCACAGAGTTTGTACACAAAGACACTTTAATGCAAAACAAATAAGCTGTTTCATTCTAAGTTGCTCCACATTCTCAAACACCCAACACTGAGCTTCCCAGTTTTACCATTCCATTGAGAAATTCACTTTTAGTCTAAACAACAGAAATTTTAAAAGACAACTCCTTAGTTTTTCCTTTTTTTATTTAATCAATACTGTATTTCAATACCAACTGTTAAATCTTCATGAGCAACAGGAGCATATTCTGCAAATTTGATGATCACTATATAGTACAACCTCAAAACTCTTATCCAAAACCCATGTATTCCAAAATTAGGTTTCCTCCCTCAACATGCAACATTTGAATAAAAAAGTCCTGACTTACTCTAAAAAAATCCACTATGCAGTCATATAAACTCAGATCTTTTGACAACACCTCTGGCTTATGAAGACACAGGTTTATATAAAGAAACTTCAAAATAAAATGAAAAATCAATATTATTTTGCTGAAATTTCCAAAGGATTCTAACAATTCCATTACCATAGCAGTACACACACATAAAGACACTGTGTCCAGTAATATAGTATTTCTGAAGGACTATAATTGTTCTCTGCAAAAGGCTGTGGCATGTTATGCTGTGACTATATGAGAAACTACTGTGCAGACACTCCATTTTATTTAAGCCTTCATAATTAGGAAAGTATCTTTGTTGAAATTATATTCACTAAAAAAAATAAATCTTACTTTAGATTACTAAAAAAGTGCACATTCTGTAAGTGCAGGCTCCATTTCACCATTTCTACTCCTTGTTTTTCTACATTTCAGTTCCAATTTTCAGTTTTTCATAACATGCTGAAAGGTTTGGACTGCAGAAACAAAGGCTATATTTGCCTTTTAATCAAAACACTGGTTTTAAAGATGTTTTCATATGGCCAACACACTTCAGGCAATCTCAAGTATTTCAAAACCTTATTTTTCCACCCTACAGAGCAAAAATTTCCATCACTAAGTCGGGGCCTTTAAAAAATAATCTGAAAACAGTATATACAATCTTTCAAGAGAGCAGAGCAGCTATATAGAAGAAAATGGCAAAACAGACATTTTAAACACTAAAACAATCTTCCTGCTTGCTGTATGAGGCCTCTGGACACAACGATTGTGCATTTTGCATGGTTTTCTAATGCCATATTTTTAAGTGGGGAGGTGAATTTTCAGAAGGATTCCTTGTTTCACTAACACAAAAACCAATCATATTGTAAATGCAGCACTGTTGCTGCCTAGATTCTCTCACTCATATCATGCATGGTAAGTACCAAACTTCTTGTCCTTGCTTACAAGGTTCATGTTTATACTCAGTGTCATTGCTGATGACTGATAGATGTTGGCTGGTTTTAAAGTAACTTGGGAAGATTGATAAAAAAGTACAGAGCTCTGATTTGTTGTGGATATACTGTTTCAGTTTACACAGGAATGTGTCATCTTTGCTCACAGCCAGCGAAAAATATTTTAACTCAACAGAAATCATGGAATTGCATGATATTGTGATGAGAAGCGTCACAATTTCTACAAAAATTTAAATGGTTAAGCCCAAAACCAAGCAGGAGGAACACAATTTCAGCAAATCTTCTATCCACGCTCTCAGTCGAAATTCACAAGGTAGATCCTGCATCCATCTCTGGAGAACATCTTGAGGGACAGGTAAAATGAAGAGAGAGCAGGTAAAAACCAAGGTGCCATGCATGGGGTGCAGTTTCTCCGTGCACCATGTGCAGTGTAGGAGAGAGGATGTCTCAGTGCACGTGGAACGGCTGGAGGACAGAGCAGAAGTCATTCCAGCAATGTCTCCTCCGTGCCTTACCCAGCCCAAGGCTGGGCTGTTGCAACCTGGGAAATGGCTCTGCTGGGCAGAGGTGGAACATCATTTCCAGTGTAACCAGAGGAAGCACCTCAGCCGCAAATGATTCTTCTTTATCTTGGCTATTTGATGCAAAAGACAATGGTATCAGGCAGCTGGCTGCTGACGGGGAGCTGTGTTACCAGTCTCACTCTCCTCAGAGGGAAGAAGAAAAAATGACTTCACATCGGACTATTACGGATACTAATACTTCTGTCTAAAGCAGGAACACACAGAGATTTTACAAAATACTGTCTAGACGCTGGAACACACTGACTAAAAGAAATCATTTGAGTATAAGCTTAATAAGGCAGGGTAAAAAAATCTACCACCTTACAGCTAGCAACACTTTGAGAAAATGAGTCTGCTGTGTGTGATTTCACTGATGTCTGAGGGAGACAAAGCTCGTTATGTTCATGTTTTTCATACTTGCAGTCAAACAGATTGCTGAATAATCATGTTTTCTTTATTCTAATGGGTGAGGAAGCTATTATACAGAAGGTGTTTCCATATGTTGCAGTTAATAAAGGCAATTCTTAGTAATAAGAGTAGGTTGTCACCACTCAGCTATCTGACAAAAATCCCTCCTGTTTAGAGGAAAAAGCAGATCCTGTACCTAGAAGAGACTCCTAGGGCTGCACATTTCAGTGGCTACTGAAAAGTACTGTAGGAAGATGAATCCCAGGTCTTCTCCAACTGAGTCTGAATTAATGACATTCATTAAAATGTTCAGGGCACTAGGAGCAAGCACTTCATGTCATCAGCCTCTTCATATCCACCCTTTTCTTGCTGGTGAAGGACAGTGGACATCATTACAGAAAATCATCAGCAAGTCCCTTCAAGAGGTCAGAGTGCTTTCTTCTTTGAAGAAGCATCTGTGTCACTGTATCAGGAGCTCAAAATTCTACATGGACAGTATGGCTACTTTCAGGCTGAGATCACAGATGCTCTTTCAGACTGAAACAATAAAATGCATGGGGGAAAATAATTTTTGGGGGATCACTCAGAAGTATGTTACTTACATCCCTGTCTTTCTAACCACAAAGCTGGGTGCATGTCCACAACTGGATGAAAACCTCACATCTGTATTATACTGTTAGAGCTACCTAGTAAAGAGAGAGAGGGGGGGGAAGAGTCTTGAAGCTCATCTCAGTTTGCTATGACGTGTTCAATGTCTGACCACATCTTTAAATGCCATATAGAATCCAGACCTATTGAAGGACAACTTGCCTAAATTATTGATATATTCCCAACTAGGTTCACACAGCAGTGCTACACACTGGTTTTCTCTGGATTTCAAAGTAGGGCAGACATTGTTCACCTGTAAGTACCTGAGTAGCAAAAAAAGACCTGCCTCTGTTGCCATTCCCACCTTCAGGGAGACTGACAGTTCCCTACAAGTAGTTTCAAAAGGCACATCATCTCTCCATGGTAAGTATCCACCTGTAGCCTTACATTTATGAATTCAAAGCATTCTGCAAGACCTCTTTTTATCCAGACATATAAAAATGTAGAAATTATTTTGTGGAGAGATATTACTAATAGGAAATAATCTATTTCATCGTGTTTTCTGGGAATGGTGTTCTGCTGGTTTTCACTATTCGGAATAGGCTTCAAGAAATGCAAACAACACCCAAAGAAATAGGCAGATGCATTCAATTACAGAGACAATGGGACCAGTTCCTACACATGCAACTAGTCCAGCTGGATGTTCACTGTCACACATAATACTTTCCAGGATTTTAACCAAAGCTAATATGGCCAACAGTTTCAAAATTGGCCACTAATTATGGGCATTTTCTAATTCAGTCTAAGTTTCAGAACTGCTGAACAATACACTGTCCTTGTGGACATTCAATACAAAAAAATCAAATCCAAGGTGACTCAAGACAACGCTGGAAAATACAAACACTCCAAGTTTGCAGTTCTGTTTGAAAATGCAACCCCCTCAAGGCTAAATCCCGCTTTAAAGACACTGCAATAGTTTTGAAAGCTGCATATTTTTGCTGAGCCACTAGAAGGCATAGGCAAATGTGATGGGTGAACTCTGCATCCATTCAGTGGGGCCAGTGCAAACAGCCCCTCCCTGACCAGCCAATACTGTTGTCTGGGAATGGAGGGAATCCGGGATAGGCCTGTACAGTGAACCAGAAGTAGCCCTTGCAGAAATGAGGGAAAACAAGGGCTGCTGTTGGATCCTGCCCAGAGCACAGAACCCAGCCACAACACGTCCACACAATGTTTCTGTCTCAGAGATGTGGGAAGTCCTGTTATGTCTGCATTCACAATGAAACACGATTTTGACATTATTATGGTGCTGATGCTGTTATATCTTCAGTGTATGATGGATCCTGGCTCTGTTCGGACCTGCCTATTGTTCATGAGAGACTTTGACTTAGCAATGATCGGAGAACAAGGCGCTCTGGAAGCTCTTTTCAGCTGGGATCTGGTGAACTTCTTACGGATTTTTCTGCAAGGAGGGAAGGAGGAAAGGAGGGAAGGAAGAGAGAGACAACAGAAGAGATAAATCTCAGTCTTTAACAGAAGACCGCACAAGAGCCAATAACAAACATAACGAATACCCTTACCAGAGCAGGAAGGCTAGTTCATGGAAAAGAGACTTGCAGTCAACAAGAGTCAGCCCTGTCCATCAATTCAGAGTTGTCTGATAATGATTCATCAAAAAGTGAATTGGTGTTAGATAATACTTGAATAATAATATTTAATTACATGAAATCTTGGGCCAAAATGCCCAGGTAGTGAATCCTCACGTGTGATATGTTGGAATGAAGGATCACAGAGGAAAGGACTGTGTCAGCACCCAATGAATGTGCTACCTCTGTAAAAGTGGGAGCAATTGTTGTTATTTACAGTGTACCACTTCTGCAGATAACACATGACCCAGAGCTCTGGGCATTTTTACTAGTGCCATTCAGGTGCAGTAAATACACTTTCATTTTTTACGTTCAGCTGATAAATGAAACATATTAACTCCAGGTGGCCATGTTGTTTGTATTGTAATCCTAAATATCCAAGGACAGTTAATTTTGAAGCATAAATCCTTGCTATGTTTCAACTGTTCTGACTCTTTACTATTATAAATAAACAACCACAAGACTGAGGGTATCCAGGGTACAGTATCAGAAAACACAGAAAAAGTGTATACAGAGTATGCCAAGAACCATCTTTATTGGCAGAGACCTGATGCTGCTGGAAAATTACCTATTTTCTGAATTTACTCAACAATCACAGCCTTCGTTTAGGTAGTTTTATAAATTACAGAGATTTTGAGCTTATGGAAATGCATTAAAACAAGCTGGGGCCTCTAATACTTAATGAAACCAGGTTTTCTAATTCAGACTTTTCAACTTGAAAATGTGACCTCCAAACTACAGGGTGATGAGGTGCCTACCTGCTTCAAGGTTCTGAGATGGTAACTCAAGGAGTGGTTTTTCCCTTTGATCTAAGTGGGCTGTTACCTCTGAAACTGAAAAATGATGGCACATGACATTGAAAATACACAATCAGCTGTAAATAAATTCTATTGAATTCTAAAATAACAATCTGCATGTTCAATTTCAAATGCTAGTTTGTTACCAGTTAGTTACAGGTTGAGTGTTCCCCAGGGATGTAAGCTTCCACATTAACTAACTGGGCCACAGAAGAGAATGTAAGGGGGAAAAGAAAACCACGCACAAAGAAGAATATACTCTGCTATTAGAGGTTAAAGGGAGCCTGAAAAATGCATCTATTTTGATTAATATATTTTAAAGGTTCAGTGATGTAGTCCCTCTTGAAAGAAGGATGTCTTCATGGCCTGGAACACCAAATCAGGGTCAGCACCATTCGGCAATAAGCACAATAGAAGAAAAGAAAATGAATCACCAAAAAGTTAGGTTTCAGCTTTTCACACAGTCCCACTGAGAAAAAAAAAATTTACTGTTTGAGTATTCAGTTTATATGGTCATCTTAAATTAGGCCAAAAGAGATATTAAATTGATTGCAAAGATATTTCATAACTTCCAGAACAGTAGGACCATAGAAATGTGATCTCAGACTGGAAGAAATGTCTGTCTAAAATAATGAGACAGTCAGGTTCTATAAGCTCATGTGAATAGACAATAGCTATTACCCACACTGATTACTAATGGGAATCATCTCAGCAAAACCTTACAGAACTGGATCCTTTTTGATACATTTGTTTGCGAAACTTTGTATTTATTTAGAGAAGGAATGTGGTCATTAATCATTTGAGAAGCCTGAGGTTCAAATAATATCAGATAATTGTTTACCGTTCTGAATTTTTAACAAGGCAACTTCATAAATTGCCAAGAGCTTCCTGCTTATGAAAGTAATTTGCAGCTGACAGTATATGCAAGGACAGTAAAGGATTTGAGATTACAGTTTGTCATTATTTTGCATGGACAGTAGAGTAAAATATATAGTTATTCCCATCAAAACCAGCATAAAGAAAGGCAGAACAAAAAGGTTGTCACTTTGTTATTATATCAAGCAAGCCACAAACAGTCAGCTCCTCACTGAGTATAAATGGAACTAGCTCTATATACCCTGTCAGATAAAAACTAATCTGGTATGCACTCTTAAAAGGCAATCCACCACTTCTATTTAAACAGGATTGTGAAAATACTTCCAGAAATTAGCTTCCTGGGATACAGCCTTTCAGAAATAAAACTGGAAGAATGGAAATTTCCACTATAACATTACATGTTATATTTAAATAATTATTTCCCTAAAACTATTCTTTTTACTGCAGAAATTATAGAAGGTGGAGGGACTGGATTCTTTATGCTGAAGAATTTAGCATCTAAATACAGTCTAGCTTTTTGGGAGGCATTCATCAGGTTTTATAATCCTTCAGAGTCTTTTTAACACTTAAACATTCAGGTTGCAATAATAGCTGACAAAAGACAGGATATTCAAAGATAAAGTTGTTGTCACCTTTTTTACCCATAGCACTTTGCCTGCCCCCAAAGATACACTGAACTAAGGGCAGAGTCAATTTTAATGCTCAATTTCCTGTCCCTCTTTCAGTTAATACCAGCCATATGTTTTAATTACATAAAGCTTTTATCTGGCAATAAATGGCTTTAATATCTGTATCGTTGGTAACATCTTTGCAGTTGTTAGGACATATTAATTGCCATTTTCCCTGTTTTTTTTTTTCCTTTGACTTTTCTACTAGTTCTTGAAGCATGATGCATTACAGACTTGAAATGCAAATTCAGAAGTATTTTCAAGCCTTTGCTTTGCATTTCTAGCCTTCTTGAGACCAAAGTTATGAGAATGAACTACATATTTAATGGGGCATCACTGTGCTCATTTTTAAGTCAAATGTGATGCACTGGTGTAACGCAGGAATAATACACATTCTTTATGTCTGCATGACACTTCAATTAGTAACTGCTGATAAAGGTAAACAAGAACCTTGGCACCTAGTCAGGGAAATTTGGAAACGTACATAAGTCTTACTAAAGGTCTAGAAGAAGACCAAATGTGAAAGTTTCATAAAGAGATTGGAACCTCATGGGTAGAAACAAGTTAGGCTGTATAGAGCATTTATGCCGTGCTTAAATTTAATCGGGACAGTAATTTAATTAACCAACCCTTTCTCAGGATCCAAGTGTGCTCCACGTAACTCACCATCTGCTGAGGTGAAGCACAATCCTATATAATAATCCATTATGTCCAGATTTCACAGGAATAGGATAACTGGAAGCAAAATACTACATTTGCAAAAGCTGACTCAAAGTTCCCTTCTCTACTTCTGCCACACACTAAAACAGCATCAATTTTTAAACTTGAATAGAATAAAGAGAGACCTCCAACTGGTGCTAGTCAAGAATGTGTTTTCAAGCCTTTTCTAGTAGGACTGGAAGGCTTTGCCTGCTTTAAGTTTGTTGATATAGAGTGTTACTGTGCTATATATAAACTGTTGTGAATCTGTCTTGTCTCCTGTGCATTGGACTAGGAGTTGTGATGACTACACTGGCTTTTGTCTTATCAGCTGTACCAACAGTACTTAAGAATCAAAATTAAATAAATACAATTTATGGAAGAAGTTTCTACAGTGAAAATGAATTGCATGCAAAAGCCTGCTGATGTTTCAGCAGATGAAAAACCTTGTTTTGAAAGAAACATTTCCCTAGGAAGAGGAATTGCCCTCAACACACATGCACTTGTGAGGCATCCATAATACTTCTCAAATACCAAGGTAGGTCCAGAATTGCTTTTGGTGCTCTGTTTCCACTAAAGATACATTAATGACTTAATACAAACCTGGCTACAGAGTTTGAAGCCCAAGGACACAGTTTTGTTTTCCTCACTCTCCCTAAATTAGTTTGGTAGTTTTGCCTTTGTCTTTCTTAGACTGATGCCAGTTGAGCAACATCCTCATATATAAGAGCTGGTGCTGTGGAAATGTATTGTTATCCATTGCTGGTAGCACAAGGAACACCCCCAGGTCGGCAGCAGGCATAAGAAAACTGATTTTCTGCACAACCATAGTTGAAATTCCATATAATCGCTCCACTGGGGTGAAGTATTCTGCTATGACTTTCCAAGTGTAAACAGCAACATAAATGTGCTAGATGCATAAATACCGCCAACACTGGCAGAAGTTTATGTTCTGGCACAAATTGTGTGTGAAACTTGCAATCAGCCTAACCATAGAGCCAATCAGAAGAAAAACAAAGCTAAAAATAAGGAAAAAAAACATATTCTAGAGGAATGTTTGTGAAGTTGCTGCTGCTCCAGGGCAATATAAATTTTGTGCCATGTAAATTTTCAGTGCAAAGTCAAGGACACTTGGAAAAAGTAACTGTTTTAAAGAATAACCATAATTCCTTGGTGGTTATTAGATGAAATAATCCATTATTTCTCTGAGGGCTTCTTTCATCCAGAGGTACATTTTAACTATTCAGTGGATTGAATTACAAGAGGGGGTAGTATCTTAGCTGATAGGCTTTTTATTAATTTCAACAGGCTCTTAAATGTAGTGAAAGGCCAAAATATGTGCAGTGCTCTTGCTGAAAGAGACTTTAACTGGGATGAAGCTGTAGACACAGATCCTTAAAAACCTGATATGTTACTGACTAAAACACTCACAGCATTTCCTACATTTCTACCTGTGTGCAAATGAGAAGTATCTTATTTAACTCTTTGGCTTGCTGCTTTAGACATTTTTTCCCCCCTCAACACTCTCAAGATGAAGTTTTCCCATATCGCATTAAAATTTTAATCTATCCTCAACATGACAGAAACTAGTTAAAAATAGTTTTGTAAGGCAGAAGTGTGTTGACACTGATAGACCTTTTAAAAACAAGGGCCTTAGGAAATGTCAATTTATAAAAACAAAATGGAAGACTTTAATAAGCATGGGACTATTGGAAATCTGTTGCCATGAGCCACATGGTTGCACTATAAAACCCATACAGATGGCAGAGAGAGTGATATAACCTTTATAAGATTAAAGAGGTGCTGCTGTAGTCACACCAACATTATTTAAATGTTTTAAGAGCTTATCTTAATTTTCTCCTCCTAGCAAGGAAATATTTTCCTTTTCTAGTGTTTATCTTCCAATATTATATCAATATTTATGGAGCAAGACTGTTCTCCATGAACAATAACTTTTAAACACACCAGTTACAAATTACAGTGTCAGATCTTCCTAAACAGCTTAAGAGAATGTGATTTTTGAAGTACTGCATCACCTTGAAGGCCTCTCTGATGTTTTGTGTATCAAAGCAACAGATGATGGCTACTATGTATATATAGAAGGCCATTAGTAATGGGGTTAAAGCATTTTCTTTATTGGGAGGAAAAATCCAGGTCAAGGGTTTAAAGCACAGAGTTCTGTGACTGTGTCATGCCTGACATGCCTGTATGGCACAAGCCAACCTCTGCCTCTTTCTACCTACTGCTGATTCAAATCAAAATCACCTTGGAGCAGAAACCATCTCTTTATGTGCATTTCCAGAGCGCTTAGAACAATAAGTCCATCGAATACTGAAATATCTACTATTGAAATTATTTCTATCCAGTTTAACTGCAAACAACTCTCATGGCTTTTGGAGTAATCAGCCGGTTCAATGGATTTTTTCCATATTTTCATTTCCCCTGAAAATATTTCACTGATATTCTAAAATGGTTTAGGAGAGAAGGATGAAAGAAAGATGAGGTCCTACTCTCAGCACCACTATACATTTTTCAGTTGAATGCTGGAACTGAAAAAAACTTTTAACAGTTTTTAGAAACATTATAAAGAGATGCTGTCATACACTGGTCATCACATGATGACTAAATCTAGATCCCAACAATCAGCAGTGAGATTATCCTCACAGTTCATCTGTGAGCTTGGTATTTCCCACCAAGGGGCTAAGGTTACCTACTGCTGAGACAACTAAAATTACACATCAGTTAGGGTGCAAGGCTGATTTCTCACAGAAGCCAGCAGCACAGAGGCCCTACCAGGGGTAGGAAGAGTTAAAAAACTCCTTGCTCTGGTTGGTGGGAATGATGGACACCACAGAATAGACATGGGCTTGCCCTGTGTTTTGGGTGGTGCTTTGTGAGCTCAGCAGGGACAGCACCTCACACACAGCAGTGATGATGGCAGAGCCATGCACAAAGCCGTGGTCCTCAAACAGCCCTTCCCTCATGGAAGGAGGAAAAGCCTGCCTTTGAATTCATGGCATTTCACCAATATCCAACTTTGCAGAGTGGAAGAGAACTACTAAGTCCTAGCAAAGGAAGCCTGATGGAATGGGTAAAAAAGTAAATCATTCGCGCTCCTTGAAACAAAACAACATCTCAGACTTTAACAGACTTGTAACTTGAGCTGCAGGACAGCTCCTCTGCACTTTATCTGAAATTCATTAGCTTTCCCTTAGTTACCTTACCCTGTAGAGGCTGCAAGGCAGGAAGTCTGCTTTATCCAATAAAAAGTTGCTTAACCTCTGCTCCCTGGGAGGAACACAAGATCACTGCAGATGTGTCAATACACAAGCACTCTGGGAATACAAGGTGCCAGAAAACCTTCTACAGCTCACAGGCACAAACACCAGCAGATTTCAAAGCAACTCCTTTATTCTTCCTAACTATATCAACAGGGTGAGGATGAATTCCTACTCTACCAAGAGGAATTTTCAAAACCATCTATTTATTCTGCAGCAGGAGGGCCATTCTGTATCTTGATTAAACATCGCCTACTAGGAGGTGAAAAATTTACCCACATGGCAGCAAATATTTTTTTTTCCTGAGACAAGCAAGAAACTGAAGAGAAGGTGCATCAGAGCGAGCTGGCTAGCAGTGGAACACAATGTTGCTTTCAACTACTCCCCAAACACCTAGCATATTAATTCACAATTCCAGCATTAGCCCAGGCTCTAAGATGACAAAAAGGCACAGAACCTACAACTTCTGTTTCTGGCCTTGGGCTACAAGAATTAAGTGCCTTTTCCCCAGCAACGTTGAATACTGCACTGAAAATTTTCAAAAATATTGTGTCAACTAAATATGCTTATTTAAGACCAAGATAACAGAAAATTCCCTGTTATATTTTTCATAAGGGAAAAAAATATATACTATACTTCTACAATATTATTAGTATTTTTCTGTCTTTCTTTTCTTACCTTGCTTGATTATTTCAGGGCATGCTTCATCTGAAGTTTTTGGCCTGAACACTGTGCTTTACAATATTACAGCTTATAATATTACATGAGGCTCAAAAAGATTGACAATATGCTTCCTCCTTTTTATCAATTATGCATATATTTTTCCTGGAATAACATACGTACCAATAGGGTATATTTAAAGGAGGTTTTTGGCATCCTGGATACTTGCTATTAAGCAAGGGCTGAAAAATAAAAATTATTCAGTCTTACCAGAAACAGTTGGAGAGCAAAAGTTCCCTCACTAGCCCATCCCCTGGGGCTGTGCTTCACACCATCAATCTCTTGCATAATCAGCATTTCTCTACACACAGAAGCTCCAGTGCAGAATATGGATTAGAAAACTGTAGTGTGGCATTGACAGAGAAAAGCTTTGCCACAAAATGATTTGGTGCTAATTTCTAAGGTCATTTTCGTGTCAAAGATTGAAGATTTTTTTAATTTTTCAAAAAATATTTATGTGACCGAAGGTCTATTTAACTTCATTTCCTGCCACTCACCCTGCTCTCCACATTTATGGCCAGCACTTTTCACATCAGTATTTCATAGTGCTTGTTGGACTGGATAATTAAAAACTGCACAGCACCCTAAGGAGTAGGATTACACAAATATTACTCAAGCTTACAGACAAAATGGTGGAGCTAGAAAAAGGCTGAATTAAACTACTTGTCTGGTGTCTCACACCAAGCAAGAGGCAACTTCTGAATTTTAAAGTTTGGATCTGAGTTTTCTCCACAAGAAAAACACTTGAATAATATTTTGTCTAGTAAATGTTTTAGTCTCTCCCCATAGCACAAGTTACAAAAACAGCCAGTCAAGTCTCCTTAGATGTTTGACAAGAACTGTTAGTTATCTCTGTGATTGACTTTCACAGTCACAGTCAATATGTTCTCCGTGGTATTTTAGATTTAAAATGCCTATATAGTTACTTATGCAAGCTTTTTCAGAAAAAGAGACCAACTAACACTTGTTTTTCCACAGCCTTACCTACATGTATGCCAGAGGGTCATGAGTTTAAAAAAAAGGCAAATTATCAGGGAAAGTATTAAGAACGAATGGTTAAATACATACTGAAATATGGACTAATTCAGAATTAAGTCCTCTATCTGTAATTTGAAATGAAGACTCGGAGAGAAGACAGCTTAGAAATTAAATTTAGTGGGCAGTTCTGTGTGAATTTTGAGACTGTGAGGATCACTGGCACCATATTTTTAACATATTCACCACGCTACAATTTTATAAACTTTTTTGCTATTTAACTTTAGCAAGTGTGTTCACCACAGGACTTACATAGTTCCTTTGCCTTTATCCACATTATTGCTGTGTATTTCTCTGCCATCAGGTGAAATAATTCTTAACTCTGTGTCCAACTTCTACGAGTTACTATTACTCACATAGCACAGAAATCATGAAAAGTGAAAAATATCTCTGAGCAGTGATATTGCACAGAATTTTAGGATTACAATCAATATCTAAGACCTAATATGAGAAAATACCATGGTTTATGCTTAGGAATGGTGAGAGTGGACTAATTTTGGCCCTAAGCTGATGTTGTTCTTGCCTCACTATAGGTAATAACTGCATAATAAATATTTTCTCTATCTTTTCTTTGGTATTTAAATACATTGGTCTGACAAGTTTGCATTTTTACCTTACTTTGTATGTTTCAAAAGGCTTTGACAGAGAAATTGGCTTCCCATACAAAGATGCTTATTTATAGAAAAATTTCTTCTTGTTCAAAACAAAATTGGTTTTAACTCCCACAACAGAAGACGGACAAATATTACAAGATGACATATTCCCACTGGGTATGTGGATTTAGGAAAAAGCTAAGCAGCAAGCTAACAAAAAGCTAAGCCCTAAGACTCTCAGTTAAAACATTCAATAAAGAGGATTGGGTTCAGCTACATCAAATCCTCTGCACAAACACAAAAGACAGTTTCTGGGGAAAAAAAAAAAATACAACAACAAAAATCAACCTTTTGAAATGGCCAACCATACTGCAGGAAACTCAAAATTTGTCAAGAACCATATGAAAACAGGTTAAAAAATCTGCATGGCATCCCAATCTAACATCAGACATATAGTGTGTATTGGGGACTACATGATGTACTCTAGCTGATGGACTGAGCTCAGGAATGGATTTAAGAGCTTTGCTGAATTGGGTCTGGAAGGTCCAGCAAAGAAAACAAGGTTTTTGGAAAAGTCAGGTGCTTAAACAGGAGCTTCTCCACCAATGTCTATGTTTAAGAGAATCCTTACTGAATTTATCATCCCTGTATTTCATATAAGTTTTTGAGTTTTTCTTTCCCTCCCAAATTTCCCAAGACACCAAAATTTCACAAAAAGTCTCATTTTAGAAATTGTATTTCCCTTCCCAAATATAAAATTTTCTGGCTATTTCTGCACCTACTGTCTGAATGTGAGAGAACATTTGTGGAGAAGATTGCAAGTGGCTGAGGGACCCCTCTAAAAGTGCCTTTGTTTTTCAGCTGAGTCATGTGAATTAACCACATTCAAGCTCTGACCTAAGACGCAATTGCAAAGCAAACTTTGGTATCTAAGTCCCCCTGGAGATGCAGCATATTTGAATTTCTGCTCACAGCAGGGCAGGATCATTTCACAGGAGCCAAAGGTGTGACTTTTCAGGCAGCAGTAACTAGGTCATTTACAGCCATCTGTTCCTAGCCTCAGCCTCCCTGCGGTCATCACCAAAGCTGTATGCTAATTAATTTTCACCTCCTAATCAGTGGAGACAGCTCTCAAACTAACAAATAATCCATTTTCAGTCAATAGCTTCTGGACTCCTGTGGGTGGCATTTCCATGAGACTTTATAAGCAATAAAGGCAAAGTGTTTTCTCTGAAGCAAGATCCCCTCTAAGGCTTCTGACCTGCTTCGTGTGGCACAGCGCTCTGGAAGAACGAGAAGGCTTCATCTGATTCTCCAGGCAAAGAACAGCAGTTACCTGTTCTTCTCCTCCAAACCTTCAAGCAAGCACTTAGGCACCTTCTTAATGTTGTGTTTGAGGATATAAATAGGTATATAGGTATATAAATGCTTGGAGATACAGACTTAAAAGACCCGCTTGACATATCATGGGAGGTCTGTGAGGAAGCAGGGAACTGAATCATGATTTTCCAAGTCCTAGGCAAGCACTCCAAACACAGCAACATCCTTCCACTACCATGTGGCTTTAAACAGGGCAAGTAGCTTACTGCAGTGCCACTGAAACTCGATTTTAAACAGTGAGATAAATCTACAGCTCCAAACCAGCAGAACTGAAGACTGATAAAGCAAACACCATAACAGTATGTGTTTTTCAAACCTCCCAGCTCTATCCAATGGCACAACTTACATTGAGCTCTGAGGGGGTTTTGTGAACATATTTTCCTTGTATATAGCTCTGACTCCTTAAGTTTAAAAGAAAAAAAAATCACATTATTCAAATGAGTTGTTTTAGTTCCATGGAATGAACCTGCTTTTAAGAACAGACATTTGCATTATCACAATAGTGTTACTTCGATTTAGCAAGTACTACAGAGGGTCCAACAGGAAAAATTCATGTAGCTAAATATTGAAAGAAAATGTCTTCAGACCCATGAAAACTGCTCAATGACCAATGAATTGTAAGAGATTATGATCTAGTTTCTATGCTGCTGCTTGTGATTCTGTATCACAGTACCTCAGCTGGGGCTCAGAAAAGTATGATTTATAAGATGTGAACAGTGCACAGCATTCATGAATTGACCACACAAAATAAAGTCAAAATAACATCTCACAGAAAATATTATGCTCTCTTAAGACCATGTAACAGCTTTGGATGGAAGTTAACCAAGCAGGGTGGCTCCTAAACTGCAGCAAGGACAGTTCCTCCCCGAATTCCTCACGCAGTATCCTCACAGTGACTGGAGGGAGCTGTCAGTTCACCTGGACTCAGATGTGGCCAATCAATATTTGCAATCCTATCAGCATGGATTAAACAGAATTCTAAGGAATATATTCTGTAATCCCTGCTTTTCAAGATGTGTGACAACTATATAACAAAACAGAAGTAAAGGAGCCAGAAAATTACATCCTTAGGGGCCGATAGAATTTTTTGTTAGACAGCTGGTGCATCACATTCCCAGGCTTGCAGCTGATGCTTCATGAGTGCAGCCAGGCATCTTCTTGCAGCTGGTTACAGGACCGGGGTCTAAAGGCCATGGTGCCATGCAGGTAAGAAATAAAAATGCACTATGCCCAGGATCCAAGTGTAGTGTAGTTCAAAACCAGGATCCCAATTCAAATCAAAGTGCCTCATGAAAAGCAGAGGTCAAAAAAAACATTTTTTGTTTTGGCACACAAATTTTTTTGCAGAGTTGGGCCAACTGGAAAAGAAAGAGTAAACATACCCATGGACATTTGTGTGATAGGAATTGTGAAGAGGAAGAAGGAGGAGAACAGTTAGCACTGGAACTCTAGCTCGGATGTAGACCTGCAGCTCTGCACTGTGTATCAGACCCCAGGCACCGAAGCCTTACTCCTCCAGTTCTCCCTTTGCTCCCAGCAACCTGCTGCAACTCAAGCACCGTGCGTGACCTTGCCTAAGCCTAGATTAAAACATGTAGGAGTGGGAGAAACAAGGGGCAGGGGCAGGTCACCCACAGCTCTTAACTCAGGCTATGGTTCTGGCAGGTCTTCAGTTTGTGTTTCGTGGCACGGGTTGGGGTTTCCACAGATGAAGCTACACTGTGGAGAGGGCCAGAGCACGTGCAGGAGCACCAAGGGCCATGAGCACCAGCGTGGCTCTCCCCCACTTCTGCAAGAGAAGCAGACCACTGACAGCACAGCAAGACTCAACATTCTGCAGAAGCTGGTTGTCAGCCTCACATTCTCTTCTTTCTCGACATGCAACTTTGGATTTTAAGCTTTTTTTGTGTGTGTGCTATGAGACATGCATAAATAAAAATGAGTGGTACCAGGTAATTATCACAGCACTGTGATATCCTTACGTAGCACCTCAACAAATCAAGGGAAGATTTTTCCTTTTGGAGACAGAACATGAAGTGAGGGATAAGAAAATTGCCTATGTAATACTGCCACGGGGATGCCTCTCAAATCATCTTATCAGCAAAAAGAGGAAGCCATGTCTGCTGGTAGCAGCTAAAGACCGCATTCTAATTTTAGCAGTTGCAGTTAACTCATTCCCAATGGAGTTGCACTTACCGTGAGAAGGTTTCTAACTGCTTCAGCACTGAAAGGAAACAAGCATTGAGTCATTCAACTGCAGATCTATATGCAAATATGCTTTTCGGCCCATAAGGGAAAGCACACAGAATCCGCTGCTATAATGCAGTCAGCCAAACATTTCCACACATTTCTTATAATGCAAATGCTGAAAAAAAAATAATTCATTTACCATCCAGTGTCTTAGCTGTCCCTACACAAGACTGATCATTGGCATGCACATGCACTCTGTTAAGGACAGAGTGTGTGTATAGGAAATAGAGGTACACTGCATACCTAGAATTGGTAAGAAAGGTTTTAATCAACAGATATATTCCCCTTAACATCAAATGGTTCAACAGTAATATTACTAATTTTACTCAAAGAATATGCTTATATCTTACATAACTCAAGATATATTAAGCCAATTTATTATATTTTACTAAGGTTCTGAAGACCATAATATGAACCGTTCCATTATTTTTCAATTATTAATTCTCAGAATAGCAATTCTGTATAAAGAATTTAGTTCCTTGCAATATGGTAACTTTCTCTGTTGACCAATTTGGGCCTACAATAGAACCCACACCACCCAAATAACTTCCTTATAGCAAGCTGATTTAGTACAAATAAATGAATAAAATGCTTTTACAGTTAGGAGACTTCTGGCTTGGCTTATCCTAAGGAAGGCACTTAGTGCTAGGAGAAACCTAGCAACTAATATCTAAGGATATTAAAAAAAAAGTCAGGACGGTCTTTTGGTGAGCAGTGATAAACGTGAGGCTCTTTAAAGAGTGTTTTTTCTAATGAATTGTGTAAACAGATTTGCAATTTAGAATAAAATCTTGAGCAAGTTATTTCACAGTAGGGAACAAGAATTTCATTTGAAAAGGATACAAACAAAGGAAAATACAAAAATATTAAATCCAGTAAGGGTCAACATAAAATTATGATGTAATGTTAAAAGGTAAGTGTCCTTGAACTGCCATGTGGTTTTCTGCCTAAATTAATCCCTGCTGTGAGTCTGTGACTGAACAGAGGCAGGGAAATCCCATGGGAGCTGTGCTCACACAGGCATCAGGGAGGGCTGGGAATGAAGAGTGCAGCTTGTCACTAGAGATGAAATAGCAGAACTGGGGGCCTCTGTATTCACTGGCAAAATTCACTGAGCTTGCTGACAGTATTCAGAAGGACATCCACACATACACATAGCAAATTTCATGGGGGTGATCCTTCCAAGGCACTAAAATGCAGACAGATGGAAAAATTCTGTCTCTTCCCCACAGAGTCTGTGGGCTGCAATGACTGGGGCTCAGCACCTTGTTAATGTGCAGCCCAGCTCTGCAGAGGCAATTGGGCTGGGAAGGAGGGAAACACAAATGGGAGTTCTGCTGCCACATTTCCCAGATGGGCAGATACTGATGAACAACAGGGGAGGAAATGGCTTTCAAATAGCTGCAACCTAAAAACAAAGCTGAACTGTATGAGGATGTGCATTGCAACGGATATAAAATACATTCCTATTCTACTCAGAAGTGCGGATTAGCACCTAAAAATATTTCAACTTCAGATGTAAACTCCAGTCCTTGTGTTTCCACGATACACAAGGTCACACTAGTTTTTAAGAATACCTGCAGGCATTGTTGAACTGTGGCATGAGTGTAGAGAGAAGGACACTGCCCTAAAATTCTAGGGTAACTCCAAAGGTTACACTGGAAAGCTTAAATGATACATAGTTCCCATAGTTATTTTCACTGCTCTTAATATTTCATATCCACTGCTACAAATATCCCACATATGTGAGCAATTAGATACAGAAGAGTTAACTTTACAGAAATAATACTGCTGCTTAAATTCTGAGAGGAAAGGGTGATTATTAAAAATTAACATTACCGAAATTTCTTCTAAAATGGAGTATTAAATACATGTATTCACCTTATCTGTTGATGAATAATAACATTGAGAATGCTCACGTGCATCTTGGGTTTGATTAGCATGAAATAGACTGGTACCTCATTTGGTCTAGGAGCAATATTACTACTCTTTTTCGCTTCTCCACGAATATCATCTATTATAGTATAGGCTCCTAAAGCTAAATTTCTGTGAAAATTTACCCTCTAGACTCTTTATTTGGTGTTTTATAGAAATGTGCATCTTAAACACTAACTCACTAGACAAAAAAATATTTTTTAGGACAGAGAAATGAAGATTTTTGTGCACTGCTGTAAACAAAACCTGATACTGAAAATTATTTTTCCTTTTGCTATAATTAGCATGTCTCTCTCTCATATGTATTTTTAATGAGCAAATTCACATGATAAAACAGATTGGATCCTGATGGAGCACAAAAAAAGTTCCCAGTTGTGACCCTAGATGGGGTGATTATTTCTGAGCTGAGTGTTCAGAACATGTTCAGAACCTAATGGCTGCTCCCTGGTCACTCATTCTTCTCAGTTGCATTTTTTTTTTTTTCATTCTGTGTCAGGACTGGGTAAATTGTGTGATACTCTTTCAAATATCTCCTCCCTAGACATCTCCTCCCATTGCGATTATTGCATTCAACTTTGTCCTGGCACTGCTGAGCTGTGTGATCCCCTGTCACAGGACAGGCTGGCTGTCAGGGACTGCTGTCTGCTCCTAACTGCCCTCAAAGAACAGAGCATTTAATTGTTGTCCTGGACATGAGGGAATTCCTAGCAATAGAACCAGGCAGTGCTTTCCACTTGTAGGCTCTAAAGGCTGGAGACTTTCAGAGCCCAGACGAGAATGAGCTACCCCAGCTCTAAATAGTCTTGGAGTAAAGGTAAGAAGAATCAAAGAAAAAATTAAAAAGGAGACAGCAAGCACATGTGAGAGAAGGAGTCAATGGGAATGGTATGAGGGGACAGGAAAATACAAAAAAAAAAACAAAACACAAAAAAAAAAAGGAAAAAAACCCCACTCCTTTGAAAGACAAGGAACAGATCTCATGTGGTGAAATGAGTTTCAAAGGATAAAAAGCATTCCTTGCTGTGCTGGTCCAGCACCTGCCAGAGTGATGCAGCAGCAGATGTTCAGGAACCTCCTTGTTTGAGGAGTATCAGTGAGGTTCAAATTCCCTGTGTTCCCCATACCAGGAGGTTTCAAATGTTGCTTTAAACCGTTCATTATTTGGAGAAGAGCAGCAGACACAGACCCCTGAGGACTAAGACCCTTGTTTGTACACCACCCTGGCTTCAGAGTCAGAAACAGCTCTGCTTTCTCCCTGGCCTGGGTATGGGGTCTGTATCCCTGGGAGTGGGGAGGGGCATTTCCTAGGATGAGAACAAGCAGACCTATCACAGATGAGTGATTTGCAAAGCCAGAACTCATCCCACTACACTTCAACCACCTAAAATTCAAACATCTAGTCCAGGTAAATTGTCTGGGCTGCCTCTGAGATCAGTGGAGAGATCACTGCCAGTGTAAGACACTTCCTTTGACAGGCACTCCTCTATAACATTGAGAAAAATTAAATTGAAAATTCTAAAACTTCAAAAGGTAATCAGTCTCACTTTCAGGATCCAATTGCTAGGGATTAGTCTGATCAAGGGATTAGTCTTTGCATCAAACAACTCTCAAAATGCCATCAATCTGGGCTGGAATCAGAAGCCTAAGAGCTCATCAGCTTAAGAGCCTCTTACCACTCTCTCTGAATTGTTGCATTCCTCATAAAAAACCCAAAAAGTGCCATAATCAACTACATTGAAATAAACACCAAATTATCATGTGTTAGTATGTTAACTTTCCTAGCTGAACCTACCATTAATGGGATTAAACGTGCACGTTTTCCTTGGCTATCTCTATATTTGCATATGTTCTTTCTATTCCCTCTTTTTATTATTTACATTTTTCTTCAACTATCAGCTTTTCTAGGCTCGTGAAATAATCACAGAAGTGAAGAGCAGTCTGTTTGATTACTTGCTGTAATTAAGCAAGATATTAAAGGTTTTTTGAAAAACAGGCCCAGCAAGCACAGCTTACAAAAACAGACTGTAACTTCTTGTCTTAGTCTGAATTAAATCAAGGAAGGGCTGGATAGTGGAAGAACAGAAGAGAAGAACCACCAAAAAACTAGTGTCTCTTCCATGATATCAAGCTCTTTTGGAAAAAGTAAAAGCTCATTAAATTTTACCAATTAATGTGTAAATGAAAGGCTGAAGGTGATTATCATCTCAGCTGCTCTTAAAATAAATCAACTTCTAGCCTGGAAAAGATGCTATCAGCTGTTTATATCTCTGCTGTACACTATTTTTGAAGTTCTGAAAATTTTCAAGGATAACCTACATTGTAGATGCATTAATGTTTTGCTGAATGATCAGAGATGCCCAAAACCTCATTGCATATAAACTAAAATAAGGGAAATTTAAAAGTTCAAATCTTTTCCACAGAGAAGTAGCACTAAGTCTTATTAATGAAATGCTGATAATATTAGTAATTAGAAGATGCAAAGTTTAGCATGTGCCAAACATGTTTTTTTTGCTGTAATGCAACCTCAGATAATAACGTCAGAAACTGTTATTGAAACAGTGGATCAGTAACACGTATGCAGTGAAGCCTCATTCCCCATTAAGATTTCATTTCTTCTTACCTGGTCTCTTCTGTGGCTATAAAGAAACCATCCTCTGAAGCATCAAGCCAATTTTGCCTCTGTCTCTTGATTACTGGAATGGTGCTTGTCTTAATGGCACTTGCACTGGCTTGCAAGGCCTTGCCATTAGTCATATGGATGTGGGGAGCAGCATGCTGAAATCATAATAAAAGGGAAAGATGTTTGTCTGAGAACAAGCATAATTCCATTAATGAATTCTGCTGTAAAGGGCAGCCTACACACGTCTCAAAACCTGTCTCATCTGCCTCAATCAGCACCTGGGGGTAAGATAACAACCAACCTGTGCCCATTGACATGTTTTATGCATAAGTTTTAAAGCTCTTTAAAAACTAAATTAACTATTGCTAATGTCATTTTATACAAAAAGATACTGAGACATGAGTCAATGCTATGAATCAAGCAATTCAGAAAATGAAACCCATTGATTTCAGGAGAGAATTAACATTTTCTGAGAAAAAAAAAACTGAAAAAAAAAAATCCCAAGCAATGAGGCGCAAGATGTATTTTTTCATCCAAGTATGGCATTAAACTAATTTAAAAAAAAAATCATACTTCTCAATTTGCAGGTCCTTACTTTGCCTTTGTTTTTCAATAGAAGTGACTGAATAAGACAAGTGGTTTGGTCCTGCTGCTAACCAGAACAGAAGCAGGAAAACAGAGGTTTATATCACCATGCTGGTATCATGGTTCTTAGGTTTACTCACTGGTCTTCATCTAGTTAGAGCTACCTGCAATACATCTGTATTCAGTTCACAGCTGATAACATCAAACTGAAAACAAGGCATCGATTTTCCACTAAACCTTTACCTGGAGTAATTGTGCAAGGAGAGCAAGTAGTCAGATCTAACAAGAGAAGCTGCCTTCTGACACATGAGGAGAGAGTGAAAATGTTTTCTGGATCATCTATAGGTAGTGCTTCGGAAGAATATACCATGACAAAAATACTAAATACTTGGAAATCTGAATCTTGTTTCCCATATAATCAATCAGCAGCAGGAGTAACTAGCAATTGGACAAAACCAATAGAGGACATTACACAAAGATGAAAATTTGCTTACTTTATCTTACATGGATTCAGCATCATGTTTTCTTAGGAAGAAGTACTGTTTCCTTGGTGAAATAATACCAGTATTCACATTACTATAGCATTTTTGTAACATTCCTAAAATGCACCCAGTGCTGCACATTCTACCCACTAATTAGGGGGCCAACATCATGACCACTGAGTAAGGAAGGGCTAGTAGCACCCACAAAGACCAGCAGAACAGAGCACAGAACTGATCTCTTAAATCACATAAAAACATAAAAGCCAGAAAACATAAACAAGGGCATCATTTTTTTCTGAACAGTTCTTGCACTCACATTCAAAGCATTATATTCACATTATGATGAAACTTTCACCACATCCCAATCCACACCATTCGCTCGCTCCAGCAGAGATTTAAATTTCATGTACTGCATAGGAAATTCCAACATTCATTATACTACTGAGAGTAACTGAGCCATCTCCTCTGTGATTCCTTAGATCTCATATAACAAAACCAAACAAGAAGAGAAGAAACTAGACATCATATTTGAGTGAGTCACATATAAATCTTTCTTAGAGCTAAAATGTTTTCCTTGGTCTTAAAAACAAAGATTTACAGTGAATTTAATTGTTGTTGCACATAGTTTCATTAATCTATCTTTGTAAACTCTTTTAAATATTTGCTTATTTTTTTTCAGCTTTTTTCATTTAGTGTCTAGACTGAAGTTTGGCTTTCACATTTTTTTTTGTATTGGCTTTAGTGGGGAAAAAGACATGCTGCTAGAACTCAACTGTTGTTTGGAATAAATTCAGAATAAAGTACATAGGTACTATGAAATTAGAAATTCATTAAGGTTTTTAACTGCAGATCCCTTCTTGTACATAGTGGGTGGTGCTCAAAAAGAGAGTAAGAAGTCACACATGGAAAACATTCCCATAATCAGCTTTCCCACTCAATATTTGTATCTGGCAGTTGCCAGTGCCACACACTATAGAGGAACGTTCAAGGGTATATTTTTTTTGTCCAATAATGGGTTTAAGTTATGTCATGTAATGATTCAGATCTTTTCCCAGGCTCCTTTCTAATACACCACTGAATGTTTCCTTTAGTAAAGATGAGACATGAAGGCAAAAAATGTTCAGAAAATGTACATGGTACAAAAAGCATTTTTCCTGTGGTATAAACTCTGAAAAACGGTGAAGCCTGATGGAAAAAGTACTTGTCTTTTCACAACACTTTTTTTTTCCCTTGGCAGTGCCAGATATTGCAAATAATTCTGAACTTCTGTTTTTTTTCTACTTTTATTAGCCCCTAACCCTCATTCCAGGCAAGAGATAACATTATAGAAAATGACATAAGGCTTAAAATATAATCTCATTTCTGTTGCATCAAATTGGTTAGAATTTTCTTTTTTATTTCCCTTCTACCCCAGCCCTTTCAAGCTATTTGAAGAAATTAATTAAATTTCACATTAAGACAAGAGAAAATAAGATCATTGTTCTCCAGTCTGTTCTAGGGACCACATTAATTTCAAGTTAATAAAAACAATTGCTCTTGACCAGGCAATCAGTTCATTAGTTCTTCTCAAAAATATATTCACCAATGTGTATGAAAATGGGCATTCAATGCCACTGTCACACTAATATCAACACCAAGAGCAAAATGAACTTTCATACAAAGTACTCGTTAAATGCTTTTCTTTTATGATGATGATGAATTCATATTTCTCCCCCCTCCCCTCCCCCCCCCCCCCCCCCCCCCCCAGCACACAGTTATGCCAGAAAGGTTGTGAAAGCCTCAGGAATACTCCCCTGTGCTACCACAGAAGTCCTTCTCATTTAAAACTCTGCTGGCAAAAAGCTTCAGTCATTTCTTCACAACACTACCATGTGCAATTAGCTGCTGCTGCTTTGATTTTGACTGTGTACATCACTAATGAGCTGTGCTCTGAGTTTGCAACAGAGCCACTGGTGTTAAGGGTCTGCATGCCAGGGGCATGTCAGAGCAGCAAAAAGCATGAGGAGTTTGCATTTTGGGCAAATCTTCCTCTGTGATGAGTGACTCCTTTCTCCCAAGTTCTTCATCTTAGTCTGAGTGCATTCACTGAGATCTCTTGTTCCTCTGGGACAAAACTGTTCCATGCTCAAAAGTCATCAGGAGAAAAGCCTTTGAGTGCACTTGAAAGAAAACCTTCACAAGACAAAGGGAGTTCTGATTCAGGCAAACTTACATCCCATAAAGAACACAAATATTTAAGTCATCAGGGGGTTTTCTCTGGGAAGAGTCTCACCTGTCAAACAGGTGGTGTCCAAGCTGCAAACTGAATGCACCCTCAGAGACCAAGCAATCTTTTCAAGGTCTTCAACAAAAAGGACTTTACACAGAGACTGGTTGTTGTGCAGCTTCACCTGCCCCATGCTGGTTCATTTCTCTGCTGCTTGCAAGTGCTGCTCATCAAAACTCGCCTGGCAGGGACTTGAATTTCCCACCTGCATTAATTTCACAGTGGGAAATTCAAGCAACAGAGACACCTCCAACTTCCAAGGAGCACAGGTGATCCCTTCACAAAGAAGCTACATGTCTTTGTCCCTGTCAAATCTTCTGGAAGCAGCAGCACTGAGTTAAAACTGAAAATCAGGTCTTTCAACACAAAGTGCACCAGGCATAAGGCTTTGCTCTGGCAGGGAAAGCAAGGGAATGACTGTGTAGGATCACTGTACATATGATATCTGCTCTAGTGGCAGCTATGAGTACAGTAAAGTCTGGATACCATCCCAAAAACACCTTACATTAAAGTAGCAACTTAATATAGCATTTTTGTTATTGAGAGTAATACAGGAGAGTAGATCTCCTGTCCCCACTGGCTCCCAGAGAAGCACAAGGATACTGAGATGCATGATGGTAAGTCAAGAGAAGAATCCTGTACAAATTCAGAAATGGGACCCAGATCCCAAATTCCAGTTGAGGTTCCTGCCTAGAAGTTGCTCAGTTTGTACTGCTATATAAGTGGTCGAACATTTATTCATTGAGAGTCACTAAAAATTCTGAAAAGACACTCAGGTTTGACAAGACATTCTGCTTTGAAATTAAGTACGTAACACTACACCCACAGTAATTCCAAGTGTAAAAACTAACAGTGAACTTTTGTACTATGGCTGAAGGAATGTTTAACTGGACTACCATAAATTCCTAAGTGGATTTCAATTTATGATTTCTTATGTTTTCCCCCATTGTTTCAAAAAAGTTCCCATTGCCTTGAACTAACATTTCTAATTTTTTTTTGTTGCATCTTTACACAAATAAAAAATCTATTGAAAGCTAGCAGATATAAAGAAGCTCTCTGCAAGGAGAAAAAAAAATCACTATAAGAAATCAGCTATATTCAGATGACTGGCAATAACTCATATTAATTGGTTCCATATATTTTGCATTGACCTAATGATACAATACATAATTTAAAACAAGTTTAGAATTACCTTAAATTTTAAACAGGTACTGATTCTCTTTTGCCACTCCTGAAATATTCCTATTTCCAAAGGGATAGCATTATACCTTTAATAAGCATCAAGGTTTGGGGCTGGTTTATTTATTCAGAAAAATGTGAGATGACTGCAACAATTAATACCCAAAATCTCTACACAGCATAAAGTCACAAATGTTGATAATAACGTGCAGGCACACAACCACTTTAGGTATAGAATTTAATTTAAATACCCAGAGGCTATTAAAAATTAAAGATTTTCAAACAACAGACCATATACAAGAAAATAACCAAGTACTCAACACAAGTATAACTTTGGAACCTCCGGACTTGCTATGAAACCTTTCACAAACACCCACAATAGTTGTAAGGTTGAAAATCTAAGTCAATGACTTTTCCTTGCAAGGGAAAAAGCCCCACCCAAAGATCCCAAAAGAAATAACCCTCCTAAAAGATGGCAGCTGACTTGACAAGGCACCTGGGCTAAAATACTGCAATGTTTATAGTCCCTGTTTGTCATATATGGTACACACAAGCTATATAACCTCTGAATAAATCGTGTCTTAGCAGGTATCATTTTGAAGTAAATAGTTATTTATGGAAATCAATAAATTAGTAATGAAAGGTTAAGCTAGGCAACTATGCACAGAATAAAAGGAAGTTTATTTTATAGTTAAAATAGAGCATTCTCTCCCTCTCTCCCCATCACATAGATACTTAAAATATTTTCTGGGGTTTTTATTTTTATGAACAAGAATCTGAAACAAAAAAAGGTAGCTATCATTGCATTTAAATACAGAAGAAAATTCTTGTTGTGACCTCAGAAAAAACCTGCATTTTGGTTTTTTGTTTGTTTTTTATAGAACACACGCTATACTGTGCTGGCTTTGACTTCAGAATAAATCTGAATCTTCAGAGACAAGATCAGATTTAATGCCTTGCATTATTTCAACACTTATAAATACAACTTTAAAGTTCGAATACTTCACCTTGGTAAGACAAAAGTTCTTTTACATCAAAGCAGCCAAGGCACTAATACAAATTTGCTGTGGTGCCTCTCACATTCTAATGACTAAAGGTCATGCTTTAACTTTTTATGTGACAATAGAACCATAATCAGTCAGAAAAAGGGAACTTCATTTCAGAGTACCTATTTATTGCAGCAGTGATGATACACTGGCTCTCAGCAGTATTGCTTTGCTACATCTGTATTGAATGTATAATCTCATACTGTTTCTAATGCAAGGAATACCATATTTTCTGGTTTTACTGACGGTTTCTACTTGCTCAGTGGGGAGTAAGAAATTTTCTTTTACACATTCAGTTATGCTTTAGTTGCAGAGAAGAGCAGACATTGCTATAATGATTTCTCACTAAGCAGAATACTTACTTTTATTTCTACCTTTATTTATTTAAGTGCAATGAACAATTACTTCACACTGACTGCAGAACATTCACTTGTGGTCTGAGTTGTCAGCAGAGAGGTCTGGAGAGGTTCACAACACAGGAACCTCAAGAACTTGAGCTATTTAAAAACCTTTTCCTTTTCCCTTTAAAACCTAGGACATGTTTTGGTGTGAGAAAAAAAATATATAGGAAAAACCCCCACTCTTTTATCTCAGTTTTTAGAATTGTTCCCATACATTAATGGAAAAAAGAGACAGAGTATCTTCAGAGTACAATCAATAAGACAAAAAAGAGTAAAGTTAAAGCAGAATGAAGGGTTCACCAGCTTCAACATAATTGCCCCGCTCTTTTCTTAACACCAATGCAGCATGGAAAAAACATTGAAAAGTTTTTCAATCCCTTCCAAAATTTTATAACAGAGGAATACACTTGAATAACTAAGCATCTTCTTTTAAAATGGGTGTATTTAAAACAAATTTATGACCAAGAAGGGTTACATTACATCCAGTAGGAAACAGAAACATCACTTTTCCAGACATCTGTACTATTTTGAAATGTTGTGGTCTCTGGTCCTTACCTATTTATAATTCATTTGCACTGCATTACTAATGGCCATTGATGATAAAGGCAATGAATTATATTAACCTTTTATCCCCTGTAGAGTCCAGAAATCCATGGGGGAATTTACATGTCCCATAAATGCCATACATAAAGAGGAGGCAAATAAACTGGAAGGGACACACTAAGAGCTGTAGGAATGAAAACAAACAAGCTCACATCATGATTTGCTGGGGCTTATTCTAAAATTTCAGCACTCGCCTCAAAAACTGGTCTTTTCCAAAAGCAGAAAGCCCTCTCCTCAAACACCCACAGGCAGGCATCCACCAATCCCTGCCAGAGAAAGGTTTTCTCTATGTGAATTGTTGTCAGCCCTCACCTGGCTTGATTATGAGTTTGAAAGAGACCAACATTTCTCACCCTATAAAAATGCAAGAGAGACACTAGTTACATTACCTTTTTTACATAAGGCTTTCTAATCTCATTTTGGAAGGTGTATTAAACATCTCCCTATTTCTGGAACCCAAATTATCAAACTCAAGGTAAAGTCAGAAACTGGCCTCTGAGGAGTGCGATGCAAGAAATTACTAAGCTATTCTTCTGAAATTTAAATGTGCTCTGCCTCATGTGATATAGATAGAATGCAATAAATTTATTGACCATAATTTGACATAACAAAAAAATCACTTAAACACAGATATGTAGTTGAATTTTTCAGCCATTCAAACTGACAGAACTGTTACCTCTTAAGATCTTTAATCTCTCATTTCCCCCCAAGATTTCTCATGAAATACAGACTCATTTTATGTCTACAATATTAGACTTTATAAAAAATAAAGGCAATGTCTTACTACTACTTACTACTGCAGCTACTTCATTTTTAAAGGGAAAATCATAGCTATAAGCAGATCAATACCTATAATCTCCTCTATACTTACCATGATTGTTCTTGTTGTATGGCTGGATGATTCTGGAAAATAAAAGAACCACAGTGTATTAGAATGTTTTCTTTATCCACAAAAGCCCCATGTTCTGATGCTCACCCTGAAGGGCTAAGATGCTACTGCTCAGCTACAACAATGAACACATCAAAAATGCAGAGACTGGAAAGATTTCTCATGAAACAAGCGTGAGACTCATCATTGGTCCTGAATATATATGGCATGCTATAATATGCTGTTAACTGCACTCGTTCTCTTTGCTTAATTATCCTCTTCTGCAAGAAAATATAAAAATGGAACTAATTCATAATTCATGTTTGAAGAAGTGAAGGGTTTTTTTAATTTTGCTTTTAACATATGGCATCATGAAGGATTAGCTCTGCAGACAAAAATACAGATAGTATCAACATAATTCCATTACTTTTCCCGTTTTAAAAAAATAAAAGTGGTATAAAACTAGGCAACTCTTTTTCTGAGAATTTTGAGGTGGATGCTCAGTTTGAAACTGACAAAGTTTATTGAGAAATGCAATATGCAGAAAAGTTAACATTATAGCTATAAAGACTCCTATATGATAAATCAGGAGTCAGTCAACTGAGCTCATAGTTATATTTATATAAATTGCAGAGAATCACTCCTAGGCCAATAATTAACATAGATTTCACCCTGCTGTTTAACTCAGATTACTTTTGCTTGTTTTTTCCCCCCAAGAACAGAAATCACACTCTCTTTGGCTTTAAAATGTTAGAGTTCACACATAAGAGACCTTGTTCTTTCTCAAAGCAAACTTCAGTAACAAAACATAAACAGTTAAAAAACCTGAAAAAAACCTCACTGCTGGTCTATAAGATGCAAGATAATAATACCAGCAGTCTCAAAGACTTGCTCAAAAACTTTTACAGGACACCTTGCTGGCTATAGAGAGTTCTTAAGAAAGGGACATTTATCAAAACCTCATGTTTTTATAAAATTTACACAATTCTGAATAAATTAAACCAGCAGAGTCTCAGTTCTGCAAGCAGGATAAATGCTAAATAATCACTTTTTTTTTTAAGTTTATTCTTGTCTTGGTTCCAAATTGCAATTTACAGGGTTTCCAGCGAGTATCACTTACACAAAGAATTCTTGAGGGATTTTTATTGTTGTTACAAATAATATTAAAGATATTGAAAGGACATGAGAACAGTTGTATGTCTCTTTCCAAAAAAAAGAAAGGTAATCGCACTCTTAAACTGACATTTCCCTTTCCTTTTGAGGAGTCATCTTAACCAGTCTTAAGGTATAGTTCAATCACTGATAGAAAAAAGGTAAGCCATTTTAAACATCTCAAACTATTTATAAACTTCAACATTCAACTGAAATTCCAGTATCTAGTTCACATTTACATTTGTACAAATCTTCATCCTTAATCCATTTTAAATCAGAAATATTTATATCACTAAGGTCATGCTGACAGAGGTACTGTAATGTGAGTACCTACCTAAAGCCAGCAATATTTTAGTTGTGAGCTCCTCTACCGGCCCTCTTTGCCTCTCTCTTTTCACACAAGTTATCATATATAAAAATACATTTAGGTCACCAGTCCTCCAGGCAATTTTTAAACTGGTAGTATAAAAACTAAATATTGTGACAGTATGCTGCTTCTTGATACTTGAACATATTTGGCACTCTTATAGAGTATGAGAAGATCACAGTACAGTGAAGAACTCTGTAATCTGTCAAATTTTTACCTTCAAAGTGCAGTAATTTTTGTTATTAAAACTTTTTTTTTTTAAATCCCTGTAAAATAAAATTTTAGGAGCTGAATATTCCTGAAAATAACACACATACTGCAATAATGGAATAATAAATAACTGAGACAAAGATTCGTTCCATTTATAAGCATAAATACCCAGGAAAAAAACCCAACCATCTTATCTCCAAGAGCACAATATTTCCTGAAGAATCCTGAAATTAGGCAGAATTATCCACAAGTTAAGACAAAGTTAAGACAAAGTTAAGAATGGGGCTTCTTGTCTCTTGAAAGACATTACATTAAAAAGCACTTTCAGTGACTCCCAAAATTATCAAAGCAAACAAAAAAAATAAAAAAAAATCCATATTTTTTTTATACCGAGATACTTGAAACCTTCCCTCTTACTCAGAGGTGCTGTGCTTTTGGCATAGCTCTATGTGCCAAATCTATAAAAGCTATGCTTAGCCATGATTGCCCCAAAATACACAGACATGCTCTCGCTCAGTTGTCTGTGAAACTGAGATCTCCCTAAAATGAGCTGAGGAACAACTGAATTTTCCTGGAAATTGTTGCACAGTGTATTTTTGTAAAGAACCTGACAGACGCTGTTAATGCAGTGCCAGCAGCGTTAATTCCAGGATATTACCATATTGATAACCTAATAATAAAACCCAGCCAAAAAGTGAAAAAATAGGTTATATTTGTAAATAACCCTGTTATATCATGCAATAGAATAATTCTCTCTTTTTTTTGCATGCATGCATTTTTCTCTCTATAGATACTGAAATATCATCTAAGCTGCCAAACATCAGAGACCTGAGTTATCCATAAACACAAAGGTAGGAAAATAACTGTTTAGTAAGTGCATATAGTGAAAAGATTCTAGGGTCTAGCAAAGAATACTAATCAAGGTGCCATTGTTATACAGTTTAAACTCTCATATACTCTGATACATAAATATTCAGACTTTAGAACTGAGGAGACACCAATTTCTTCCAGAAAATAATTAAACCCTGACTTGGCAGATTCTGAAAAATGCTTCTGCATGGACACGGCAGCTTTTTTTGAGGAAACCTTTTACCTAAGGCAACTAAGGAAGAAAGCCCTTGCTCAAAAAGGCAGTCACAAGGCATTAGAAACCTTTACAAAAGGTCTGCACACCAATGCAAACCCCAGTGCAGCTTAAGGGCATCAGAGTTTATTTAAAAACCACAAATATCTTGATGCCAAACAGAACAGAAAACAAAACTTTGGATTTTCATTTTTATCTGCCAAGTTCTACAATGCCTTAGGGAATTGATATAATTTGGTTCGAATTTTAGTGAAACTGGTGCCAGTGAATACTTGCTTTGTAAGTAAGTTCCTACAGCAAAGGATTTCATGCAAGACAGTGATCTGTACTTGCACCACTTCAGTAGGAAGGGAACTCCAGGATGGAGACTGATCCTCCCCATAAGGCAAATGAAGTGCCAGGAAAGTGGATTGCTCCATTTTAAGCAGAAGTGGCCAGACATCATCATCACTAACAAGGGTTTATAGTGCTGTAATGTGGGGGAGTTTCAGTAAATGCAGCTTCAGTGCTGACAAGATGTTTGTAAGTTTATTATTGTGGAGAAATTGATGCACCAACAGCAGAAACTGCCTGGAGATTCTCCTGTGGCCTTTCTACAACGTATTTATTTGAACTCAAATAGAAATGAGTAAGCTGTAGAAGAAATTTCCTCACATTAGAATGTGCTTTACCAACCATATTGACCAATCAAGCATTGCTCCCTGTTTCCAGGCAGTAGGACACCATAAAATTTCCCACTGTAAAACCTTTTAAGGCTAAATCAAAAAAAGTGCACTGCTTAGGGATGGTGTCAGCTACATTATTATTTCAAGTTTACATATTATTTCCCAGCAACATGTTATTTTTTATTACACATCAGAACTCTTCTCCAGCTGTTCATGTGTTATTTGTATATGTGATATTGTTTATTTCTGCTGACAGAAAACTGAGTTACCTGACAGTTCTCTTTTTTATGTAATGGGATCATTGACACTACTAATGGGTGAAACATGTCTGCTTCTAAAACTTCCAGAATAAATATGCTTGAAGAAAATGTGATTTTGACAGGTGGAAAATAAAGGCAGACTGGCAATAATAGAGCTGTTTAATCCTAGCAGCATCTCAGTTTATGATGGTGCATAAGACTTTAGAGGTTAATTTCACCCAGGATGGATCACCTTATGAAAAAAATCTGAGGAAGGGAGACTGCTGTTTTCGCTCCTCCATTTGGGTTATTAATGTTTTGAGTAACCAAACGTAATTGTCTTTTGCCTCCCAGTTTGCAGCAACTGAACAAGCGATATTTTAAATTCAAAAGTATTACTGAAAATAAATAAATACATATGTATGTCTGATACTAAGAATGATTTTTGAGGAAGACCGTTATTCTCCCAAGACAGAAATTTAAACACTGGAGAAAGAAAACATATATTTTAAAAAACAAACAAACAACAACAAAACCAAAAAAACCCCAAACCACACAAAATATCACAGACCACACACAGGATCTTTTCTCTTTTCTGTTCCACTGCCTAAGTACTTTGTGAAGGTGCTTTCCTTACTGCATTATGTACCAAAATTGTTAAGAACTATTGCTCTGCAATCACAGCTTACAAAAAATAATCAACCTATTTGACAGTAATCACACACAGAAGCACTTTGAGTATGAACTCCAGATCTTGAATCCAGAACACGTAATTCAGGAGGTAATATGCTGCTAATCTTGTTATCAAACAGACAGGATTCTCTTTCTGCAATTGTAATTCTTTAAAGTAATGCCAGGGGAAAGCAGTGATACTAGGAATTAAGCTCTGGCTATCTATATTGTGGTTTAAATGTTAACTTAATTACAGTGCTGTTTGCTGTTTGCAGATCCGATTCATTCTGCCAATTAGAAAAGCCAGGGTTACTGCAGATTCATGTCTACATATTCCCTGTATATTAAAACAAGAAATACTGACTCAAGCAGCAGAAATGGGGCACCTTAGAAGTGCCCTTTCATCCACCTGGGATCCCACATGCCTTGCTCTTTCTGATCCCTGCTGTCACCAGTGGTACCTGAATCCCATTCTGCACTGGTGACTTCAAGGGATGCAACACACCAATTTTTCACAAGCACTTATTTCCTCGGCTCAACAAAAGCAAAGTGATCTATGGCACGCTCAAAGTAGTGCTTTAAAGCATGAATGCAACTCTACATTTGTGCTTTTCTTGGGAATCAATTATAGGCAAAGAAGCCTTACACAAAACCAAAGATACATTTTTGAAAGAAAGGAATAAATGCAGAAGGAATCAATAAGAGTCCCTTATCCAATTTCTAATGCACTTTCATCCTAGAAAGTAATTCATATTTCTCAAGATACAATAAACCTGAGCATTTCAGTTGAATGAAAATTGTATTTTGACTTTGGCATAACAAAAAGTAATCACTGTCTGTATTTCAAAAAATACACAACATGCTTAGGAATAGTTCTTTCTCAGAAGTAATCCAAGGAAACCTGGGTTTGCAGAAATGCTTTTTCTCCTCCCAAGCACTCCTGTGACCAAATTGTACTGCTTACCTTTTCTCATTGAAAAATGGCCTACAGTTTAAGCAGTTGTCAGACAGAGAATGGAAAACTGTCCTTTTATTTGTAATCAAAGGAGCTCAAATACCTGGAAGATAACTGTACTGTAAATCCAATGTACACATTTATCATTGTGAGATAATAAATAGTTTTCTCAATTTTAAGAAATTTTAGGGGGAAAAGATATTTCTGTTCTATTTTTTGGAGAAAAAATATTTTCCTCCTACTTGGTTATATTTCATGTTAAGTCACAATATAATTTGCATCACCGGGGTTTGGAGAAATGAAGACCAAAGAGGGAAGAGGGGAATCATCAACTCACTGTTTTATAACACAAAAATTTAAATAGAGAAAAAACAATTACTTGATACATGCATATGCAGAAGCTTAGTTTTACAAATGATTGACAATGTCAGCAGTAACATCCTGGGCTAATTAAGGCTTGTGTCACTTTCCAGGCATATAATTTGGGCTCTGGAAGTTGTCAGTAGTTCATCATCTTCAGTATCATCATTTGCACCTCTCCAAAAACAAGTGAACTTGCTGACCACAGAAATGTCAACTTTAGAACATCTTAGTTTCCTAATAAATATTTAAAATTATTGCTTCCAACTGCAGAGTGAAAAGAGACAGAAATTGTCTACTCTTGTGCAAGTTGCAAAATTTAAATGTAAAAAGGTTGTTAGGTCAATCTCTTGAGGGTCAGAGATGGTTTTAATGACTTTGTATATAAAGGCAGGACTAAGCTCTTAAGTATTTCCTATAATGATATAAGCATAAAAGCAATATATTTCGGGAAGTAACTAAGAGCCATAAACACCTTTTCATATTCCTTTGCTTCCCCACTAAATGGCAGTAACACAGCATCATTTTTTCCTGAGAGATCTATTTTCCACGTTCACATTTCCATCAATACCAGTGCATACATTTGACTGAGAAATCCGCAGCTGAATATTTTAAAGCGTTTTCCAGCTATACCAAAGACCAAAAGCTAGAACATGCATGTCCTAAGCAAACTTCCAAGGGAAAACTGACTGTAGAGCAGTATATAGCTTTTGTCTCTCACTTTTGGGAAGAGCGACTATACACAATCCAGCATTAATCCTTAATTAATTAATTAATTAATCCCATTAATACCTTGCGCTTTAGCATGGAAGAAATGGCAAAATTTCACATAGCAGCTTGTTTGCCACAACTCATTTCTTCTCTTTCAGCTGGAAATCTCTGGTATGTTAAATGAGGTTTACACAAATTTTGGTAGGCTTATCATTTATTAATGTGTAAGAGAAAATTTAGGGTTTTCTTTTTTAAAGTAAGACAGCACCAGATGTTTCTTGAGAAACACCTTTGAGAAAAAACAACTCACTCATTGCTGAAAAATTCCACTGGAGAGTGAAGCCTCCTTCCCTTTAATGCACTTTCACACAATGTTATGTGAACTTAATTATAATGAAGCATGTATTATAATTGTTTTCTCTGTTTCAAGAAAATTTGAGACAGGAAATATTTTAGTTTCCCTGCATGTCAGTCAGATTGCTTATCTTTTCATCCATTTGTCATAAATTCCCCATGGAAAAACAGGAGTGAAAACTAAACCTTCCTACCTTCCTCCTCTCCTGAACAGCCAATAGTATCAGTCATAAGCATAGAGAGAAGGATTGACAAAACAGTATCTAAGAGAGAAGGTATATCTTTTTGAGGTCTTTCTCCACTTGCCAATTTCTCATGTCACCTTCTCATCCTGCCAGTCCAGAGATGTGTGGGCTCCTAGGAAAACAGACCCCAAAATTGTTGCCTCGTTCCTAGATACTTCATGTATCTGCTGCACACTCCATTATATTCCAGAACAGAAATTTGCCTGGTGAAAGAATATTCTTGGAGGCAACCGGTCAGCTCAGACTGAAAACACAGCACCAAAGATATGGCAGAGAAGAGAGGAGGAGGATCAGGGCTGTTGATTTGAGTCCCTTCAGCCATGAAAAGCTGGTTCTTTTATTTTTGTCCACAACATGAAAATGGTATCAACAGGCACAGACAGATTTCTGTACCTCATTAGTGACACTGATGCCTTGGACATCCTGTGGATATTCTGGTTCCCATGCATGAAAGGTAAAGAAATGCGTGTCACATGTCAGAGACTATTCTTGTGTAAAATACATCTACCTGATGTTTCCAAATACTATATGCAAAAGTATCATTACTCACACTGCCAAAACAATAGGCTGGTGTGAAATTTGGCTACTTGGATACACTGTTGCTCACAGTGAAGCGGCTTGTGGGAGAAAGTAATTGCTTGGAATAATTTCAGACACTGTAATTTAAAGATCAGATTCAAAATATCTAAAGCACTTTACAGTCACACCTAAATCTTCCCATCATCAACTCCAGTAACAAAATTGGATACATGTAACCTTCTGCAACATCGTGATTTTCTGAAGATGGAATTTTCCCACTTGAAAGGGGCTATCACAGCAGAGAACCACTTAAATATCTTATGCTGGCTTTAATTTCAGCAGCATTTGAAATGCTGTATCTCAGAGCAGTTAAAAGATCCAGCATGGGTAATACACAAAAAACTTCTCAAAGTACTGTGACTTTTCCAGAACAGCAAAACTTCAGTTCACTGCCATTTTTGATTACATCTTACAGAATGCAAGATTTGCTGTTGTTTGAAAACAAAATGAGAAACACTTTTCTAAGACCATCCAGCAAAAGTATTCCTCTAATAAGGGACACAAAAACCCTCTCTCTAGCTACAATACATAGTGTTTAAGCAGTGCAATTTCACTCATGGCCATGACTGACAAAAACAAGATATGAGGGCACAACATCCCTATTAAGAAAAGATAAATGAGCTCCCTCATCATTCTCAACAATGATCAGGCAAAATCAGTCAAAAATGGAAAATTCCCTCACCCCTACCAATTGCACCAGAGCCTTTCTGGAGGTGCAACCATGGAAAGCTGAAAGGGAATCTTGTGCTGCATTGGCTAAGAGCAAAACTCAAGCCAATGTAAGACTTGTATAAGAAATGCTAATCACATTCTTGTTTATTACTCTTAAAAGCATTTAACTAAATATTAATGATGTTTCTCATAATCATCCACCACTTCCCCAAAGAGACAGTTCCATAATGTACTGGTATATTCAAAGCAAATAATTATTAATTTGTTTAAAAATAAATTCTGCCAAAATAAGGCACTCATCTAGGCAGTGAGATTGACTTAAATTATGATAATCTACATATATACTTGCACAAGCCTAAGTAACATTTATTCAAATGCTGTGAAATGTTGTATATCTTAAGTAAACATATTTCTGTGGCTTTCTCACAACAAATATCTAATATTACTGGAAAAACGTAACCTTGAAAATACAGACATTTCCATGTCAATAATATTAAGATTATGAAAATAGCAAATGAAATTTAATACAAGTCCCCCATTCTCCCTTTTTGCTTGCTCATTTCACCAAAGCATGGACTGAAGGGCAGAATCTGTCACCATCTCCACACAAGCTTTCTGGATACTGTTAATTGATGCAACACAATCAAACCTGCAGCAATCGATAGTATTTTGGAACCAAAAAAGCTTTTAGTGTATTTATAGTAACACAAAAACTCTGGGGGCTGGCAAAACCTTTCACTGAACAAATATTACACTGTGGTCAGGGAAGTGACACAGAAACCACCACTTCCCAAGTTGATCTGGTACTGAAGAGAACCTGGATAAAATACAAGCAAAAAAAAATATATATATTTACCAATAACTTGAGGAGGAGGTAAATGGTAAATATTGAAGGTAATAATTTTTAAGCCAGAAGAAATGGAATCTGTGCTGTTGAGTATCATTACTACTGGTTTAACTTTTTCATTGCATTTTATATACACTTTTCCACATTTTAATTGAAGAGAGTGGCAAGAACAATAACCAAAATAGCCATTTTTAATACTAAGATTTCATTTCTTTTCACTTTAAAAAAATACAGACTTCACTTATTTAGGATATATGCTTTCCAGTATGTTGTTTTCACAGAAAAGAGATAAGCAGAAACATCTCCGAAAGCAATGACTTGCAGTTCTCAATACTAATTTTTCAAATTAGATGTTATTTTGTGCAAATTGCCTTAACACAGCCGACTGATACACACTAATTAGTGTAGCTAATGACTAGTTTTACACACTCTTTACTTTGAGGAGAATACCCATACTAAGCAGAAGAAAAATGTTAAAGATTTGCAAGCATGCCTCTTTACAGAGGTGTAAGGAGGGGCTTAATCACAATAATTACCTTGAACTTATTGCTACAGCCTTCTCTGCTGGAGAAATGTGTAGGTTGTAGCAAGATGGGGGTCAGTCTCTTTTCACAGATAAGAAGTGATAAGACAAGAGGAAATAGCCTCAAGTGATGCCAGGCAAGGTTTAGGTTGGATATTAGCAAAAACTTCTTCACCTTGTGGAGCACTGGAACAGGCTGCCCAGGGAAGTGGTTGAGTCACCATCCCTGGAGGGATTTAACATTTGTGGCATTGAGGGTTTAGTGGTGCACTTAGCAGTGCTGAGTTATGGGCTGGGCTTGATCTTTGAGGTATTTTCCAACTGAAAGCATTCTATGATCATCTTTACATCCAGGGGAAAGCAATTCATCACTCAGAGCTTACATGGAGAGTCCAGTCTAATGGCATTGGTGGAGGGGGAGGCCTTTGCTCACATTGTCATGCAGCAACTACTAAAACAACTCCACCTTCAAAGGTTGCAGTGGAAAGTCTGCACTTACGGATCTGCCTACTAATGCAGGTATCATATTTTCTTCCAACTGCAAGTCCCATGGTGTCACCTTGGTCCCCTGAAGAGCCTGTGTTGCCATGAATGTTGTTTGTTGAATGTGGTGTGATAGCTGCATGCTGAGCAGAAGTGTAAGCAATCCTCTCTTCTGTGTATTCTCAATAACCACTTCTTATCAAAGGATGTCATAATTCCTATCCAGGTGTTATTAAATGTACAGTAGGTATTTTCACTGCAGTATACAAGTAGTGTTTGCAATGACAGAAAAACACGATTATGGGGAAGGTGATGGATAATGAATCAAGTTTTTCTCCCTTTATTTGGAATACTATTTCTATGAGCTTGTCTGAAAGGCAATTCCTCTCCTTTCTACCTTGACCTATTCTGTGAAGCATGAAAGCAGATAGGCACATCATCTTTTGTGAACATCATCTCCTGAACAGTCTATTTGAGAGCACAGCGTTTGACAGATTTCAACCCTCAATAACCTTATTCCATTACAGAACAAATAAGGTAATGGCTTCAAGAAGTTATATCTCACAAAGAGATACAAGAATGCATGCATGCATTTTCTTTTAGTGTAAACATTATATCCTGTTGGATTCTCCTCTTATTTGGACAAGGTAAAACTGTTTACAGCTAGAGTTGGAAAATATTTCTGTTTGGTAAAGATAAAAAAAAAATCATCAATAATGCAGTCACTTTTCAGGATGAAAAATGAAGATTATTTGAGAAAAGTTAGTCTGACTCACAAATTTCCACCCCCCCCCTTTTTTTTTTTAGATCTGGTTTTGTTTTGTTTTTAGTTTTTTTTTCCCCCTACAGCTTCATTCCTGCTCTCAGTATGCACCAAGGTGTAATGGAGTGGCTGGAAACACCAGGCTTATACATCACCTCCAGCACTGCACAGCGTACAGAAAAAGTCACCTCTGTGATCCACCTTTTGCTTCCTCCTTTGCAGGGACAGCGGCTTTCCAAGGTTCAATGCAAAATGCCAAAATAGAACATACTGCAGCTCTGCCTTCAAATTTGTTTTATTATTTTCTTGTCCTTCTTTACTTAATCAAAATCAGTAAGAAAAAATGGCAAAGGGATTCTTTATTTTAAGAGAAGGCATTAATATATCCTTATCCAATGAATAAGCACCACCATTCATTGCACTGCTGCTATAAACATACCATCCATATCTTACATTTTTCTACGTCTGTACACTCTCATTTAATGCTACCTCAAGTTCACAGGAAGTTTTGCAATTCAGAAAGTTAAAGAATATTTCATTTATATTCCTTCACATACCATCAAGCCCATTATGATGGCTATAGTTTCTTTTCCCCAAAATACTTAATGAAGAGTGATTGGAGGGTGCAAGCAGTCGTTTTGCACTTGGACTTTGAAGGCTTGGTGTTGACCTGATTACATTGGGTTTCACAGCAGGATGTATCTCTGTTTGAGACAAGAGAGAGAAAGAGAGAAATTATACCTACTTGATTTGAAAATAAATAAAATAATCTATTACACAGGTGAAATGTACATAAAACAATCTCTTACGCAGGTGAAATGTACTTTTGATTTTTAATGAAAATAAACTTTCTTCTGCACTTGTGTGTTTACACAACAACACAAGTTGTGAACAACACAAGTCCTCATACACACAGGTTCTCCAAGTAAAAGAGATCTATTTCACTTTAGATTACCCGAGTTCAATTCCACAGTGCAGATACGTAAAGGTTTGAGGTTGAAGAGCCAATAAATACAAAACAGTCTGAAATGGGTGTGTTTATATTTTCCTACCCTTTTGAGGTTTGTATTGAAGCTACACTTTCACAGGTTTTAGCAAACAAATAAAAGCATTTTACTGTAGTGAAACCACCTCAATACCTCTAGCTATTCAGAATTTTCTGTCACAATAACAAGCTTTAAGGGATCTTCCCACACACAAATCACAAGAGTACAAGAGTCAGGGGGTCAGACATTACAGCTACAACTACCCCAAAACTGCAGTGGGAACACTTCCACACTGAGTCATTACTGGGCAGCTTCAAAGATCCCAGAGTATCTAATATGTTTCATGGAGCAAGACTATTTTGAAGAAGGAGGAATAAAGAGGGCAAGATGCAGTGAAGCACATCTGGCCAGCACATTTCAGGGTGGCAGCTGCTGTGTTTGCCAGGAGCTGACACAGCTGCACGGAAATTTCTGAGTTATCTGCCAGATAAAAGTGCCAAAAGAAAGCCTTGGCTTGAGTCTACTGGTCCCTCACCAGGAATTTGCTGAAGCAATTAACTCATTCCCATCACACATTTGGGTTCAAAATGCCACCACTGTGTCCAGTCCGAACCCAGACCTGTGTGGGAAGTCAGCTGCCCGAGGGCAGGTCCTGTGCCTGTGACACAGCCACAGGGCACCAGCTGCCAGCACTGTGCAGGTGATGAGGCACTCGCAGCCCCTCTGATGACCCCAGGCAGCAGAAGAGGCTGAGAAGGTGAGAGCAGAGAGGCTGGGAGTCAGAACAGGAGAGTCAGCTGCCCAAGGCAAGTAGATCAGAACACAGAAATTAAGTACTTTCTCATTTGCAGTCTGGGTTTATACCTCCTTATTTATTAAATGGAGCACAGAAACTGAGAAGATGCAAAATCTACAGTGAGACCAGGTATCCAAGGAGGATCCTTTCCAGCCTCTGCCATCCATGGCTATCATTCAGGAGAAAGAGAAACCAGTGCATAAAGCCAAAGCCCACTGCCACAACATGTTTTTCCTCCTTCAGGAATGCCCAAAGTCTGACATCCAAGAGCTCGCCTGCCCTGCCTGGAGCTCTCGGTCTCATGGCCTTGGCCAGGCTGTAATGGAACAGTGTGCCAGGAGGAGACAATGCCAACACAATTTTTACACTGGAAAAGACTTTGCTTAATTGTTCACCACTGGTTTGCTTGGGGCTTGCAATCACAGTCTCCAAGCATGGACATCCCTCCCACGAGAAGCTTCAAGAGGGCCAGGTAAGAAACAGTAGGGCAGAGAAATACACAGGTGAGTATTAGAACAGCAGAGAGGGAAGGCACAGGTAACCAGTCCTTTCAGGGCAGAGCTGCAGACTTGATGCCACCAAATTTCCCACCACCTAATTAGATGATGAGAGTGTTTTACAGATATTCACTGCAGTATTCACTGCTTTTCATACAGAAAAGATTTCATGGAATGTCTTTTTTTTTTTTTTCTGCTGTAGGGAACAAGCATCCCACATTTTGCTTTTTTACTAAAATGGGAACAGAGGCATGCTTAATGTTATGAACACCACTGACTGCTAAGGCAAAACTCGAAACTGAAATAGAAACACTTGTGCTATTTGCTGAAGGTAACTGGAATTTGCATTCTAAAATGTTCATTTAGCAATCTTTTCCATTTTTCTGAAGGAAATTGTAGATTTCTAGGGCTAACAACACTAATATATTATTTTATTTGCCAAAGAGCTCCAGCAGCAACCACAATAATCCTAGCAGTTGCATCAACGTGTCAGAACTCCATCTCCTTTCATCTGCAACCTATAGGAAAGGCAATTTTATATTTTCAGGGTGAGCAAGCCATTGAGGAAGGAAGCATTTCCTTCTTTCAACTTGTATTCAGTTTAGAAATCACTAACCCTCCATTAGTTTACTACAAAGGTTGTCTTTTTCTGCAGTAGAGGAAGGTGGCAAGACCAAGCTCTACATTTAACCTCTATAAAGGAACTCGTTTAAACAGCCAGGACCACTTCCCAATGGACTGAGTGCTTCCTGTGCAGACCTTTACATCTTACTTCATTCCTCCTCTACATGTAGACTTGCTTCAAACATTTTCATGCTTTCGATCAGCACTTTATAACCAGCTGCCTCATTACACCCAAGCAGAGTAATGAGGCATTTCAGGGGTTTTGCCTATTATCCCTTCATATAATTGTATTATGGAATAATAGTAATTAAAATCTTTTAATTCCTGCTGCTCTTATCCTTGTTGTATTGCCTAGCACTTCACTGAAAATCTTCTAGCCACCTGCACCTTGTTCTAATTCAGAGAACTGACTATAGCTTTCAAATTATCCCATTACCCACAGAACAAATAACCAGTCAGCCACATTCTGAAATAAAAGTAAAATAGGAATAACAGATGTTTCAAAAACATATTAAGGACACATTTTATAGGACCAGATTTAAGCCTCAAACAAGTAAAAAACAACAACAACATTAAAAACTTCTCCCTCCTCCAAAATGTCAGTAGGGTAAAAAAAAAACCCTCAAAGTAAATAAAGATACACTGAAGTCTTCTACCAAATCACCTCAATAAACATCCTGGATTTCAGAGGGGCTCAGGCAGCTGCACCTTTTTCTCACCTCATCTCCTCAACATGTATCCCAGCTGTTGTGTTAACCTGGTTTCCTCCTAACTAGGAGGCAATACAGGACATTTAATTAGCCAGGGGTTCACCTTAGCAGCTTTGTTTTAGGGAGCACAGTGATGACTGATGAGATTGCAGGGCATTAGCCCCAGCTCTTGAGAGGACAAGGCCTAATTTTAATGCTTGTCCTATCTCACTTGTGGAACTTGAAGCCAAGATGCAGAACTGGGATAAAGGGAAGTAATGACTCAGGATGTGCAGGGCACTGAAATCCTCTCTGCCTTACCAGAAAGGTTGAAAACAGTAGTGCCATGACACACTGTTATTTGTATGCCAATAAATATCTGTGAGAATGGCTCAGAATGAATCGTAAAAAGAAATGTCTCCTATACAAGTTATGACATGATATATAATACTAATTTTTATGGGAAATATAATGCAAGATTTACTTATTTACTGAAACCACAAAAATCACAAATAAATAAAAAAAGATCACAAACTAAACTAAAAAAATTCCACCAAGCTACATGGCAAACAAAAAGCCATTTTCTAGCCACCCCTATAAAGCAAATTCAGATGAATTTATTCAACTGTGCTGGGTTCACTTTATCTGTAACACAGATTATTTTCCGCAGCTGTAGTGATACCTTTACTTCCCATACAGTCAAATACTAAGCAGATTCCACAGATACTTGGCATATTTTAGCACTGCTCATCTTCTACCAGACCTTCATGTAAATTCACAAAATACTGTCTGACACTGTTTATCCATTAACTCCCATTAAGCCTACAGACTTACAATCCTAGAGGGGTTAAGACAACTCCTGAAAGGCTACATAACATGGCCCTAAAAACATGTGGTGTATTTTAAATTTACCCACAATACCATTTCTTCTTTAGATGCACAGACAGGGCAGCTGGACAAATCATCCCCTGTCCAGCTTCCCCCCTGAACTACAACTCCACCAAGTTAGCCAAAGTAGTCCTTTCAACACACAGAGCTGGGATGTCTGTAAGAAATTATCCCTGGCCTGGCTTTTTTCTTAAACTCCAGGGCAGGAGGAACAAAATTCAGTGAGAATGGCATTAATTCCTCACTACCCACATTCCTGAAGTTAGTATTTTCACAAAACTGATGTCCTGGAAGAACAGTTGTAACTACATTAAAAGCCAGTTTCTATTCCAGTAAGGCAAAAGACTTAGTGTTTACTTTGATCTAGTACAAAAATAAAAACTCCTGGTGACTGAAATTATGAGCAAAACATCTAGACTGAGCTCTAAACTCAGCTGTAGAGTTCACTTCTGTAGAACAGGATTAATACACAGCAGAATTATTCACTGCTTCTCTGACCAATGGATTTATTTCTATATTAATTTGAGGATTAACAGCCTCTGGGTTACCACAATTCTTATACAACTGTGCAAATATTTAATAGTCACTGATGGTCCCTTGCAAGGAATCACTATTACTAGAAATTTCCTCTCCCCATTGAGTTGTGGATCCATTGTCCTCTTGGTTATGAACTCAGGATGCATTTAATTACACTTTTTAAACTAATGTCATCAAATGACAAGGTATGTGTCTTAGTGTGGCTGAGGTCCCCTGCTTTTAGGCAAAAAGTAGTATTGCAAATGGATACAAAGGACACAGTAGAGCAGCCCTGAGCTTAATATCACCTCTTTGAGCAGTTATTCTTTTTATTTAGACAAGCCAGACTATTTTTCACATTCTAAATTACATCAGGTTTCACTTTGACACTTTAAACCAGTATCAGGAGGACTTCTCCCTATATCCCACAAGTTCAACCATGCAGTTTTACAACTCATAGTGGACCACCATTTTTAATTTATTAACTTCAGAATTGTTTTCTTGTTACTAAGAGCATAAATCTCTATTTCTGTGCATACCAGGTTATGAAGCTTCAGTACAAACTAAATGTTTGGTTTGTTATTCTCCAGAGGCAGATACGCACCTAAATACCCAATGATACATGACAGTGGTTTTCTGGTGCTTTTGATCTTCAGAGGATTCCCAGCAAGTTCACAATGTCGATCTGCATCTGAGAATTTTAAAGAATATAAACTCAGTTTGAATATTTTACTATTATGAACAGATTTAGGACACACCAACCAGTTTCCGACTTGCATTTTTAACACAAGTTTCTTTTTTTCTTTTAGCCCGCCTCTTAGATTCTCCATTTTTTATCATCAATATTTCTAATCATGAGTATTTAAAGGCAGGACATGCCCACATTCATGCAGGTGATGTTATGAGCTTTTTTCTTTAAGTTCATCTAAGTTTCAACACCAGGTAGATTCTAGTCTTTGCTTACAAAGTCTTTCTGGAGACAGTCATCCAGGCAAACAAAACACAGATGAAAATATGAATACTAAAAGAAATGCAGTTTTGGCTGTTAAAAATTATTTACATTGAATTTATTGTTTTCCATAAGTTTCTCTGTTTCTAAATGGGGCAAAACAGAGTTAAGGATGTAAAGCTGGGACTACTGATTTTTGTTACACAACTTTTCACTGTAAACTTGTCAACAAAATGGTCAGTTGTAACCATGTATTACAGAGCTCAAAGGTCTCAAAAACTGTAACTTTCTGCTTAGTACATGAAAGCTAGCAGTGCAGCAACTGCCTTGAATTTCCTGCTGCTACTGTGAACACACAAGTAGAGATTCCATCCAGATGTCCCAAGCACAAAGTTAACATAATGAGGTTTATGCTTAGAACAATGAAGTCAGTCAAGGCAAAAATTCACAAGCCACTAGGCTTCAGTAAATAATTTCAAGATTACTATAAATAGACCATCACTTTTTTTCTTTTTAATTATTCAGAATCATTGGCTTATCTGTCTTCCAAGAAGACACAAAAATCCCCATCTAGAGCTTCCAGTATCCCTAGAATACAGGTATTCTGTTCTGGACAAAATTGCATTCATACAGTGATTTTATACATCGGGAGTTCTCTCAAATGGAATAACGTCCCACAAATACCTACCTACAAGTTTTACAGAAGGGACACATTATAAATAGATTATAATTACAAGTCCTCCCTGTGCTTCACCAAACTCTTCCTGTTTGCTTCTTTCCAGCACATGAGAGAGAGTGAACAGTAACAGGAAAAGACACCATGTAGAAGTATTTACAATCCCTTTATCTATTCTAATCTAGATCTGTGCAAAAATCATGAAGATCATGAATGCACAGCAATGACTGAATAAGCATTTTAGATATTCAAGATATTTTCAGTGCAGCAGACAAAGCACAGCTTACTTTAATAGATTAAGGAATCTACCTAAAAATTTGGGAAATACCAATGGGTTTCAAAGGTTCCTGAGCCCTAATGCTGAGTACATGAAGAACCCAAAAAGGACAAATCTGGTGTCCAGAATATTTTTAATATTGCCAAACACCTGAAATATTTTAAGTGGTGGAGCAGAAAGATGTGTCTCCACTGTCTCCCTCAGTAAAATAAGCAGAGGCTATATAGTACTTTATGGCTACTTTGAGAACAGCAAAGTATTGCCTAAGAAGTAATTAGCAAGAAAATTTTCCATCTACACATCTTCACTGTAAAAAAGGATATTGAATCATGGAGTGGAGTTTATATGCTGACTGGGAATACATACTGCAAGGAGAGCACAATTTTCATGCTTGAGATAAACCACGTTCATCAAAGGTGAGTATTTCAAAGCACACCTATCTATTGAAACAGTAAAGTATGTTTAACAGCAGCAAACCTTGATCCATAATAAAGTGCTCCCATAAAAAGTATAATAAAATTTACAATCTTTATGCAGAACACAGAGCAAAAAAAAAAAGGTGTATTGTGCATCATTCTCAAGTATAAAGCCAGAGAATAAAATCTGGGTAGCAATTTATCAGAACTCCCAAAATTTAAAGCAAGTCCTAAAATCTAGTATGATCTTTTATATGAAGAATAAAAATCTTAGGAAGATCAGTGAAGTAGTGGAAGCTATGAGAAAAAATACATTTATAACAAGAAGGAATCTTCTATTTTTTAGTATATTTTTCAAATACAGCAAAAGCAGAAAGCATGCTGGTGCCTGTAGCAATTGATTATGAAGGTGTGAGAAAAATACACAAGAAACACAAAGGCACAGCAGAAAAGCTGAACGCACTCCTTGTATCACTGGTCATTGCAAAAGCACTTAAAAAAGCTCAATTCCAAAATACTTTTATGAGGAAATTATGAGAACTGGGTCACATTGAAGTGTCCACAGGAAATATTACAAAACAAACTGGGTAATCAGTAAAACCAAGTTACCAGGATGAGGTGGAATTCATCCAAACTGCTGAGCAGACATGCTGCTGGTGTTTAATGAATGCTTAAACAGTCTTGGTTCAAGAGAACAAAAACAGGGCAAATGTGATAATATTCTTCAGTAAGTAGGTCTGCAGGGTGGCAAAAGGTTGCATTATTAATAGCGGCACACGGTTAAATTTGGAAGCATCAAGGGAGCCAACAAAGACCTTGGAAGGGCAAACAGGTTTAACATGTTCTCATGACTCAGTGGTGTGTCCTTGCAGCAGGAAAGACGATGGCGTTCTGGGGGAGGTCACCTCTGCCCTCGGTCCACGGGAAGCAATGGCCAGAGCCCGTGTCCAGCTCTGGGATCCCCACCATGGAAGAGACACCGGCACACAGGAGCAGGGCCAGCTGCTGAGGCTCACCAAGCTGATGGGGTGTTTGAGCACAGGACTTTGAGGGCCTGGGGAAACAGGTGTGGGCAGCCTTGAGACCAGAAGGATGAGGGGACACCTGGATGGCACCGGCAGCCTCCCAGCAGCAGAGCACAGAGACTCTGAGCCAGACCCTTGTCAGAGGAATACTGGGACAGGACAACACACTGTTCCTGTCTGTGGCAACAGCCAGGCTGGGAGACAGGAAATTGCAAGATATAAGATTATTTACTCTGAGGCTGATCAAACACTGGAGCAGGTGCCCAGAGAAGCTGTGCAGTTTTCATGCTTGGAGATACAGAAAGCTCATCTGGCCAAAAGGCCCATGAGCACGTGAACCTTATACAGGAAGTGGGATTAGAGACCTCCAGGGTCCCTTCCTACTTACGTTCCTATAAACCAGTAACTGCCAGGATCCTCTGAGGAGATCATGACCTGTCCACATGCAGATGAACTGCATCCAGTTTGGCATTTCTGAGAGCTTTTACCAAACCGTGTCACCAAAGATCTCGGCTGTTCGGATGTTACAGGGTAAAAGAGGCTTCTTCAGGAACTAGCACCTTATTAAAACTAACTGTCTGTGTAATCCCCAAATGATCAGCGCTGTTCAAATATAAAAGGGCAGGAAAAGAGGTGATTAGAGAGTTAAAATTTCCTGATAAATTTCTTAGCATAATCAAAGCGAAAACTGATAGCAAAGGATAGGAGCAACATCAAGCAATGCATGTAAATGAATTTTGAAGGGGTAAAATAACTGCAATATATAGATATAATGATGGCTTCTACACCATCACAAACCAGAAGAGTATTCATGGAGTCAGCATCAACAGCTGTCTAAAAATATCTAGGCAGTACCAAAAAGAAATCAAAATCAGAATGTTAGAAATCATGATAATAGGAAAATAGAAAACACAACTTTCCAAAATGATGGAAAATATGTATCTTGAAGTGCACATAATTTGGGACACCATAACCCTAAAGAGGATACAACACAACTAGAAAAATCCCGGGAAATAACATTACAAACCAGAGTGTAAAACATATTTTTTATGAGGCTTTAAAGCTGTCAAGCATGATGACTGACGTGGGGCATTACAGGGGTGAATGAAATCAGTAATGCCAAGAAGATGATAATAAATCAGACTGTGCTTTCAAATATAAAAGTATTTTCTAATTATTTCCTTTTCTTAAAAAAACTAGACTGGTAGGTCTCTTAAGCTTAGAGAGATTCTCATCAGCAAGTTATTTCTCTTTGACATTCCATCATATCTCTGTCAAAATGCAGATCATCTCATGAATGCACTGTATTCTCTGAATTGTATTCTTCTTAGAAACTCTGGAAAAAAATACGCTTTGTCAATTATTTTACTGGCTATTAAAATCTGGGACAAATTGCATTCAGCGATAACAACAGAGAAAATATTTTCATCCAATACAGCTAAAAGATCTTCCATAGCTATCAAAATCAAGGATGCAAAACACAGTCTGTGAACCAATACCATAAATGTTACTCAATTCAGACGAATGGGTAGCTTTATGTCAGTAAAATAGAAACTTTATGGTTACAAAGACAAATCAGTAACATTTTGCATATTCTACTGTTTTCACCTGACTTTGTTTCATCAAACTACATCACTAGCAAGTACTATGTACCACATTTGTGAATAAATATGAGGAATTAAACATATGATAAATTTTTATCATGATCAGAACATCCACTTCTAGGTAACTATACATATATTATACAGATAACGTATTACCATGCACTGAAAACATTTTGACAATCATGTCTACACAGCATTCAGTTATCCGGATCTGAATTACTATAATTAATATATATAGTGATAAAGCCATATCCAAGCAATGGGAAGGAAAAAAAAAACCTCAAAAGTCTCCCTGTGCTGGAGCAATAGTTTACAGACACATGGCTCACTGCCAAGGCATTTATCAACCTGCCTGTGAGCTGCAAACAATACCAGTCTCATCAGTGACTGCTGAGAAGAATGCTCACTTTGCTTTTCTCTAGTTAAGAGATCTTCCCCAGACAGGATGGTCTTGCTTAACTTTCTAAAAAGACATGCAATATATTCAAACAAAAAAGGAGGGAGTTCGTGAGATTTAGACAATGAGAATTTCATTCTACCAAAGTAGTTCACCAATTCTAATTATTCCTGAAAAACCATCAGACAAGTTTATTGTCACCAACCACAGTGAGTCTTATTAAGTTCAGGCAGAACGAGGTTTGAGCTTTCCATGATGGGCTGTGTTCCTAGCAGGAGGTGCTGTGCCTTCTCAACCTCCTGGTGGCCATCCCAAGATTGAACTGGGATGTAAATGCATCATCTCCAGTACCTCCTACTGGCATCTGAGCAGGGGTTATGCTACAGGCTTCGTTAATGAGGAAAATCTAATTACCTGCACTATCTGAGGGAATAAAGAACAGGAAAGAATAGGACTTTGTTTTCTGCCAGTGGATATAATGGGTTGAGGGAGAGAAAGTGGGTGGACATTCAATAAGAGAAAATGCTCTGTCAAAACCTGGTTTTCACCTAAAAGATGCTTGGGCCTTAGGTTATCATTCCCAGAGGCCTCCATGCTCCTCCAAGACACCAGAAGCACCTGCAGATGCACTCAAGTACTCAGGTGGAATGCAAATACCAATTTATTTTATGACTGAGCTCTGACACGCTTGTTCAGAGTCTTTCTCAGATCTGGGAATCGGCTTCATTTACAACCTGGCACTTCAACAAAATGCACAAGACTAAGCGGGCATAAAACCTGGTACGCAGCTGGGATGAGTGCCCCAGCAATCCTTCTGTCTTCAGATTTTATGGTTTCTGAGTGTTGTTATGGTGCCTAATGCAATATCGTTGGGAAAAACAGGGATATTTTCAAGAACTGGTTTGGCACACATGGTCAGGAGAGTCTGACAAAGCATCTAAGCAGCCATTAGATTCAAGTTTCAGCAAACCAACATGGAAAGCAAATTCCAAATCAGTTCTTGGGCACTGTAACCATCTTATGCCATATCACATCATGGGTGACCTGGTACTCTGGCCAGGTGATTAATTAAGCATGACTGCAACATTTCTAACACCAACATAGATATTCATTCAATACTGTAATTACTCAGTGGATCCAGCATAGGAAATCATGACTGCTAGTTAAGGATCTTGTTTAAAAACCTAAAAATTATTTGCTTCAGGATAACCTTAGAAGAGGATTCAGGGCATTCTTGGGAAAGAGAAACTAGTTACAATAAAACTACAGAACACTTTTTTCTTTACTTTTTTTTTGCCTTTACTAGAGAAATAATATGACAATGGCAATGCATGTGAGAGCACTGTAATGATTCCACAGAAAGAGAGATTGCCAGAAACAGAACATGGATTGTGGGTACATGTGCATGTACAAGGAACATAATTTAAATTAGTTGAGGTATAATTTTGTTTCCACCATTAGAACATTATTTTAATGCTGTGTTCAAAAAACTAACAAATGTGACTTTTTTTTTCTTCAACCTATGTTAGGTCTAATTAGGAAGCATCAGAATTCAGAGACAAAAATCACAAGGTCCAAAATTTGCTTTAAGCAAAAATAATAATGAAATACCGACACTATGGGGGAAAAAAGTCTTTCTACTCTTAATCTGCCATTAATTGGCTGTAGGACTCTTTCATTCAAAGAAGAGAAAAAACAGCACTGCCAGTTTAAAGCATGAATGACTATTTCTTGCTGTAAAGCTCAGCTTTTCACTCTGCTCTTTTAAGGTTGAACACATGTTCTAGTATGATGATTAACAGTCGGATGAAACTTTTTTCTTGTTTTTTCTTCGCCTTAAACAAAAGTTTGATCTTTTTTTTACTGCAGTGAGTGAGAAAAAACAAGAGATATGGATAAAAAGATATAAAGTTCAAGTGAACTTCTAAATTTTCCTTCACGATTCAGCAGACACATAAATTTAAAGGTACAATACCTTTCTCTCAGAAAGTAACTTTTATTTTGGATTGAGGATTAAAACCATAATCCTAATCCACCCTCAGACATACTTCTTCCATGAAGAACAACTCACTTGATTCACACAGTCAACACATGGTTTCCTGAAATCTGAAAGTTGTTCCTGACTTGCACAGTTTTAAAAGAAGAAAGAAAATGACCAAAAGAGCAAGTAAAAAATTAGACTAAAACAATGAACAGAAATATTCAGCAAGTTTTGGAGTACTGCAGAAGTAGATGAAGGGTTTGCATATGTGTAATGGCTGGTCTTAAAGTACATAAAGGGAAAACGATTACTCAAAATCAGATTTTAAGCCTCCATGGAGTAAATTTCTTATAACCATCGTAGACATCATCTGCATCGCAAATAAGTGTTCTGGGAAAACATTTAGTGTTCATCTAGTGAACATGCTTATAAGCCCCACATCTAATGATCTTTAAAGTTCTCTTCAATTCTAATACAATTGATAGTACAATGTGCCAGCATGGCTTATCCTGGAAAACCAAGCATCTGCTCCGAGAACTGTATCTCTGGAGAACTGGGAATCATAGCCAGACAGCGTGAACAGCAAAATAATGTGCCCAGTGCAGATACAAAAGCTGTTGAAATATTCAGTGACTTTGCAGCAGAATGTACACACATATGCAGGTAAAGAGGCATACTGTGGCCATCTACAAAAACTCATGGCCTTTTGTCATAGTACTAGAAATTCATCAGGCCTTTATATTTTGGCTATAAAAAGAACAAGCATAATACAGAATTTTATTTAGAACTAAAATCTAAAACTGGAACAGAGAAAACCAAAATGATGCAACTATGATGTAATAATAAACACGGCTATCACCACCATCTGATTGTCACAATGAATGACAAAGGACTGTATTGCACACCATATTTAAATTATGAAACCCCAGCTCCTGATTCTTTGACCAACCCCACTGAATAAAAGTACAGCATGTACAGATCTATAGCTTCTGCTCAGCACACGAATGAAAAAGAACAGCAAAGCACACTTCTTTCATGCTGCCTAGTAGGAAGAATGTATGATGTGGCACTGATTTTTCCTCCCTGCCCCCCATTTTTGTTAATGTCAATTTTTGAAAGTGAATGAGGTAGTAGCTATCCCCTTTTTAATTAATTTGAAGTGTTTCCAGAGCCTAAGATCTGTTCAAGGCAACCGGAATTTATCCAACGTGTCGGTGATATGCTGGACAAATGGAAAAAAAAAAATGAAAAGCGAAAGCATACAGACAAGAAACGTTTATTGAAAAAGAAAATAAAATTAAAAGACAAAAAAATGGGTGGGAAGCACAGCACACAGAACTAAGAATTAAAAAAACATCTTACATTCTGCCTTAATGGCAGCACAGTTAATAGGGACAAAGGGACGTCGCGCTGCCTGCCGCAGCCGCAGGGTGTTTTTGCAGACCTGCCGGGCCAGTTTTGTCCAACACGTGGTGTGGAGGAAGAAGGCCTGCCGTGTTTTCACCGCCGACTTTGGGCTGCCCGTGTTACGCACCGGAGTGCCCTGCGTGGCCTGCCGCGACAGGTGAGTTCGGACATGCGATTCCTACGGGAAGGGACAAAGAGAGCACAACACACACCTCTGAGTCGCAGCACTCAAACGTGCCCCAGCTGGACTAACCCACAAGAATAAGCAAATAACTACACAAATAACAGGCCTGTGTAGGAAGCTGTAAGCCACAGAGCAGACAACTCTACTGAGAATGGATATATAATGCCATTCTAAATGATACTGTATAGTATATTTAACATTTCAGAGATAACGCACCATTTGACTGACAAAATGACATCTGTACACCAAAAAATGCAGGAAGCACATGCTTGTTTATACAAGAAATAATCAAATGAAGATATGGCATGGTCTGAGCACTGTGCAGTTCCACTTAACACAGAGAAAGAATTAATGAACTGAGTTTTGTAATACCAAAGTTGAATACATACATAAACAACATTCCATTAAATAATCAAATCACAGTCTTGTGAAAGCACCGTGTTTTGTTTTAGAAAAGTTTGTCTACACAATCCTACCTCTGTGGGTTGGCTGGAAGACAGTTTATCTTCATCTGTCTGTGTGGGCATTTTCAGGCCACCATATTTCTTCCAATAAATCCAGCAAGATGCACACAACCTACATTGCATATTAGGAGGGCCCCAAGAATACCATTGGTGAGACTGCGGAGCTACGGAGGAGAAAGCAGCACAGGTGAACTGGTGCATGCTACAGTCACTGCAATAAATCCAAATGCTGTAATAAATGACTATATAGGGCCATAACATACGGCAATATCAGAGCACTGCATGGATAAACATTTAATATATTTAACACGGTAAGTAAGAACTTGGACTGTTTGTTGCTTTAGTTTTTTACAAAAGCACCACAGAAGTCAACTCCAAAAGGAAATTTTGGAAATGCTTTTGTAATGAATTTCAAGCCAGGGACTTGGTATTGCTGAGATTTTCTCCCAGAGGACTACAGGAGGAAAAAAACCCCCAAAACAAAACAAAACAAAACAAACAAAACAAACAAACAAACACAAACAACCAAACCAAACCAAACAAACAACAAAAAAATCCCACTATTTCTAATTTCACTCTGGAAGACAGGCTTATTAAATTGGATTTTCCATCTGCTCTCACATAACCTCTGTTGAGGGCTGCTATTTCAAGAAGTCCAACAAAAATGATCAGAAACACACAAAATACTAGAAAGAAACAACAGTCCTCCCCATCTTCCCCACCAACAACAACAGAGGAGGGAAAAGCACCCCAAAACTAGTCAGAAAAAAAAAAAGAACAGCTCAAAAACCTTGCAGCCTTAAAGGAAACCCAAAAATAAATTTGAATCTAGTTTTGTGAAGGTAAAGGAATAATTGATCAATGCCATCATATTATACTACTTAATACTACTATACTACTTTCTGCACTTTATGAATCACTAAAAAATAAATCATAAAGTAATTTGAATACTTTAATTAATATACTGAAGGAAGCTCTAACTTTAAAGTTATTTCTGCCATAAGAGTAATTGCAAATTATCCTCTGTCACATGCTAACAAAAGTACATACCTTTTTTTTTTTTAACAGCACATATTAAGATTCACTCAAACTCTGGAGTCATTAAAAAATATATATTTACTTACTATAGCAGCTTTCACAAGCCCGACCTATTACTGTGGCTTGTGCCTGGTAAGAGGCTCCCATTGCTCCGTTGACTGCAGCAGGTTTCCCATTGTTGCTGGATATTTGATTGGGATTTGGTTTATTGCTTAAAATATTTTTTTTAAAGTTAAAAAAAAAAAAGTTGGTTTTATTAACTGGTTAGTCAACATGAAGACAAACAACCAAATTATGGAATTCTGATGTGCGTTGACAAGATCAATAAAAGCTTCTCTAAACAAAAGCAATTTTTGTACTCCTCCTACATTATTTTCAGCATTGTCAGACACTTGCTGTGTTAAGAGCTGCTCCAATACTCCAATTTACACCTCTTTAGTGTGGTCACATGGTCTAAGCTACTTGGCAAGCTCATAAAAGACCAAGTCTCAGGGTCAAAGCATTAACAAAAGTCTGACATGGAATTTGAGAAGGTGGTTCTAGTCAACAGGTAAGGCTTTACAAGCTGAGGATGAACTTTGCATGAAGTATAACAAGAGTAGCAACAGTGCCTGTAATACTACAAGGTGGTTCATCCCAGGAGAGGGTCAAACAGCCTCTTGTCTGAAAAACAAGTACACACAGTAATACAAGTGCCTTATAACCATGGCAAAATCCACCCATATATCAGGTTGTTCTGTCTCAGTTCTCTTCTAAACTACTGCCTCTCTGAGGAGGGTAACTTGGATATTTCTGTTTGGCTTTTTTAATATTATTATACTATACCATTCTTGTAATTATTGTAACACCTAATACTTCAGTGAAGTAGGACTTAACAGGTTAATTAATTCAGAAAGCATTAATGTACTTCTCACCAGACTAAGTGCAATATTTCCAGAGTTTCAACCTTTTGAATCTTAATTACCCTCAATATAATGCAAGGCTGGATACATTGATTCTGGATATAATTATTTGTCACTTTAGGTAGCATAAAACATATTCAAGAAATTTTAAAATTACAATTGAGTAACCTTTGCTGTTTCAAGTCTCTATTTCAAATGCCAACAAGTCTGTCTTCTGCCTTCTCTTTTTTCACTATATCAGCAAGAGACAATTTTACAATTTCCACATATTTTTTTTATCCTGGGCTCAAGGTACAAGAAAAGAGATTGAAAGACAATTAAGTCTTCCACATTATGATTTGTTGCCTAGTTACCTTTCAGAAAAGCCATGAATTGAAAGGGACTCTCTGGTATTAAGGAGAGAACCTTGCATTTACAAGAAAAACCTAATGATCAAGTTCAAAAAGGTACTCAGCTCCGAGAATCAATTCTACTCAGATTTCAAATGCAATAAATTAGTCTTGAAGCAGAGCATTTAGCAATCCCACGACCACCACAGATACCAAAGATTTGAGAAGTCCTACCATCCTCCTACTGTTGACTAGGGATTTTGTCTGGAAATGGAGGCAGTAAGATAAAAGCACAAAAATCCCACATTTTGAAACACATTTTGTAATCCAATACAGCTGGTCCCTACTGTGAACATATTGAAAATCCATAATTGTCCACGCAGACCAAGGAAATTAAATTGAAAAAGCGTAAAGACTGAGCTCCTTATGGTTTTCCTAAAGCAGCCACTCATCTGAGAAGGTTAGGGAACACACATACTAGAGGTTTTAGCTTTGCTTAAACAGTGTGACTTATTAGAGATGTGAGCTTCAAAGCTCACAAAATCTGTTCTAAGAGTAAAATAATTAATTTAACAGTCTGCTGCTTTCATTGTTGACATCTGTTTAAGAGAGAAAAGCCAGTATGAAATATGGAAATGAAACTCTGTTGTATGTAATTTATACAAGCCATCAAAAATCTTTGCAAAGTTCTTCCTTTCGCATTACATTCTTATACAAACACAAAAACAGGAAGTTCATATATAAGTTAAATTAATATACCCACAGAAAGCTTAGAGAAAAGTGATTTGTAATCCTTTCTCTTGTCATAATATTCAGGAAATTATGAGTATGAAGGAGGGATTTTATCTTTTTTTCTGCAAACTACATGTTAGCAGCAGCAGATACAGCATCCAGTTTAAATCTAAAAGAAATACAGATCAAAAACCCCTCAGAAGAAAACAAGATTGTATTAATAGCACGTGGTCATAGATAGATCTGGGGCTGCGTGCTACTTTTACTTTAGAATCAGAACATCTGTTCTCTCTAGATGAAAAAGAGATTCTGTCAGCCAGATAAAACTGTAATGGGAAATTAGATTTTATTTCACGTAAGTAGTTCTATTTTGAAATATTGCATTTACACAAACATGAAGTGTTGTGCTACAGGGATTTGGAAGAGATTAGTTTGGAAACTGTTTTTTAAATTAACAAGCTCTTCTTGAATGTGAACAGTCCATGGGTAGCACTTGATCAGCCTTTGTAAAACTTCCAGTTCCAGACAAAAAGATTGCATGTCAAAACCAAAGAGATCAGTAAAGTAAGAAGGATTCACTTAAGACAAGAGTTTCTAGCATTTTCTGATTATATCTCTGCATATAACAAATCCTGTGAAAGTAACCATCCAAGAGATGACTAGGAAAATACCACACATGTAACTGCATGTTACTGTTTCAGTTTTACCTGTGTATTACTCAAAAAAATTACTTTGTTGTTATACTCACTAGGTGGGGATGTATACTTGCTTCAATTTACTTTCTGCTTCAGCTGCTTTCAGACGTTTCTAGTTGAAAAATTAACACATTAAAATATTTTATTATCCTGAGCTATGACATCTTTAAATTATTTTTATTTTGTGATTTCACAAGAGCCTCCAAAACAAACAGAAATCTACACGATGAAAATACATGAAAAACAAGTTCTCAATTCTTATTATTAGCTTGAATTCATAATATGCTGTCTTGCCCAGTAAAAGTCACAGGCCTCACATATGACAACAGAACTGCCAAAGATGACACTTACGGTTGACATGAATTACATCTGTATAAACACATACGACATTGTGCCTACCCCTCACTGCAGAATTGTAGAAATTAAATGAATGAAACTGTGTTCCTCATCAGTCATGTAACAAAACTTCTTGTCTGCTCTGTCCAGACTGAGCTTTTATAACACAGTACAAGTAACAATAAAGTCCACTGACTCTTAGAAATAACTAAACACTTACTAGCATTAAATGCCATCAAAAACGTGGTTCAGGAACATCACAGTAACAGGGCAGCTATTCTACTGTCAAGAGAGTCCGAGACTTTACTAAATCATTATTTTCTTACATTACTTGCAACAAACTCAAACCATTTTGCATTTCTATAACACTGAGAAGTTTTAGTTATTGCCGTGTATTATACAAGTAACTAAAGACAACAGTTTTTTCAGCAGTGGCACAAGAAACACAGAGTTCAGGTTTCTACAGGTTATCTGAAACATTTGTATGTAAAAGATGAAGAAAAAGCTTTATTTCCCTGTGCTTTCCATACTCGAGACATTACTTCTGTTCACTTGAGAGAAAAAAGTGAAAAGAGAGAAAAGGATTTGAAACATGGACTATTTCATTACAGGTGATAAAAAAGGAGGGGATGCATTATTTCCAGCAATAATAAATCAGTACTACCTGTCTTTATCAGGTGATTAAAATTCAGTCCTTCCCTTCACCTGTAATTGCCATTTCTCCTCTGCTGTACTCCTACTTTTTGATATTCAACTTCTGCAAGGTTTATAACTCAGGAAAATATTTCCCACCTTGAGAAAACTATCATTAGATGACTCTGCTCTGAGAGTCCCTTGCCTGAGCCATGAAGTGAGCTACAGGGTTATTCAGCTTTACTGGCCCAGCAGTCTGAATAAACCTCCTGCTGTAAACTGCTGTTCTTTTCCATTTCATTAAGTTACCTCTGTATTGTCCATTTATAAAACTATCACTTATAAAAAATCCATCTTTAAGAAGTAATGTATAACAAATAGAGTTCTAATCAGTCCATGCCACCATTAATTAATTCCCATGTGATATGAGAGCTTTTCCATTTAACTCCAAAATAGGTTTGTTTTTTTTCCTTACAGCTTTTTGCTCTTCACAGATGCCTAGCTGTTTGGAGCTACAGATGACCCTGCTGGTACCGTTGCAATCCTTCCCTAGTGCCAGGCTTGGCAACACTGCTCTACCTTCAGTGGGTCCATAGAAAAATCCAAACAGTCTGCTCTGCCTGCTTGGGTCAGTTTTTACAACAGCAAGGAGAAAGAACAGCAGCAGCACCATGCTCCAAGTCTCATAAACTGGTACTTTTTCATCTGAGAACATTTCACAGCCTCAGCAGAGGAGCTCTCAAGGGTGAAGTGTGTCTGTTTAACAGCAAGACATGGGTATTCCACAACTGTCCCTCATTGGTTTTCATATTACATCCAACAATATTGAATGTTTTTTCAGCCTGAAAGAAGCATGTCAAACTGCCAGGCAATGGGGGTTAGAACACATTTCTCAGAGCTTCCTAATAAACTGGCTCCATTCTACAAAAACAAATAAATCTCACTGCACACCTACCATCAGCACAAGAGAAAATACCATCAGGGGCAAGAAAGGAGGAAAGTAGCCCTGGAGCATTGTCAGAATGTAAAGGCATGTATAGGAAGCTGTAAGCCCTGATGGCAGTGTCAATGAGAAGTGACCATATACATACTGATTAAATTTTAGCATACTTTTTGTACTGGCATGAGAGTTGTAAGGAATGCAATTTAACAATTGCTTTTCTCCTTTATTTACTAAAGTGAATGATATACTGCCTTCAAAAAAATAATCAATGGCACTTCAGTATAAGATATATTTTTATGCATTAAAACTATGGCTAACATTGGTCTATAAAAGCAACAGAACATAGCACAGCTTGAATTCTCACTGACATACCAAATTCTAAGTAGTGAGAGAGAGGAAAGGATGCAGAAAGAAAACTACCAAGAGTTGCAGTTTCTGAGATGAAACCTCTGTCTGTTGAAGTCTAGAGATGGAACTGGTAAAAGCCGGAATTTGAAAATGAAAATATTTAGACAAGAACCAAAACCCCAGTTTGTAACAAATCCCCTGGAGCAACGTAATAAATTGCTGGAGCAATGTAACAAAGAGAGTTGATGCCTTACCTGAAAAAAAAAATTACATCTTAAACAGTATTTCAAACAGGTCTTATAGACTGCATTGCAGGGGAGGTCAAACTACACTAACCCAGTTTTTCACCTGGGGTCTACTGCTTTTAATGAACTAGCATTGAAAATGAATGTTTGCGGGTTTTAAGAATTTTTGTTATGAATATCAACTTACAAATATTCCAAGAAATGACCTCTTCCTTAAATTAGCACTGCTTTCAACAGTGGAAATAAAGAAATGAGAGGGAAATGTAATATATTCTTACAATAGACCAATTTAGCTACCAATTAATTTAGCTGCCTTCCTTAAACACTATACTTCATGTAGTGGCCATGAGAAGTTCCCTATCACCAGGAATGATTACCCAAGGCTGAATTAGTTTTGCTAGACCAGTTCAGAGAGCTTTAACATATCTTCTGTTTGCTTTGACTTGAAGGGAAGATGTTCAAAAAAGCAAGGTGGTAGCAGTACCTCCAATGCCATTAAACCACCACACTGATAACTTTACAAGAATAACATTTAGTAACAATTATGATAAAAGAAACCTTTCCCATGCTTGACACAACACATCCATTTCACACAAATAAATAAAGATAATTAAAAGCAATTTTTCATATTAAATCACACCAATCTAGAACTCAGAGATTGTATTTTAAGATTCAAGTATGTGCACTGACCTTTTTCATCTTCCTATTCCCACCAGTCCCCCTGCCCCTCAAGCGTGAGATTTAGAGAAGAATGACTCTGAAATTGTCACTTTATTACTGAATAATTGTCTCCTGAACTACATTCAATTATCACTGCTTGTTCTTTTTTGGGAAAGAAAAAGATCCTACAGATATTGTTTTTACTTAACTGTACTAATTTTTTTACCATTCCCCAAAAAAACTAAACAAGGGCATTATGAAGTTCTGATCCCTTCTTAGGAAGGATTACAGAAATGTTAACCAAGATAAAAATTAGGCATTTGGCCTACACTAATTTTATTATTGATGATCACATACATGACCCTGAAAGAACATGTCTGAAGCATTCCATCCTGAGTGTATTGCCATAGTCTGAGCAGAATGTTGGAAGTTTATTTAGTTGCAAGTAAAACATGAGCATTTACAAGAACATTCAGTTTGCAGATAACCATAAAGACTAAGTGATTTTCCTGTAAAAACCCTAAGCCTGTGAAAGGATATGCAATCTTAACACACGCACCTTGATCATTGTAGCAACAGAATCATAAGAGAGCTCTAGAGAACTACAAAAGGAATCCTAGTCTTTCATCAACCACTCCAGAGCAAATATTTTAGAAAAAAGTCACATTTTTATCTGATTCTTAAAGATAATCTGTTGCCCAGCCATTAAGACCTGACAAGATGCACAGCAAATCTGTTGACAGCACTTTCCTAGGATAAAAATGAACAGTGATAAAAGGGGGTTAAAAGTGAAATGAATGGTGACAAACCTAGAAAAACATGCCTTTATACGGTACATATTATATTCTATTTGTATTGTTCAGAGAACTAAAATGTTCTAGTGATACTCCAAGACTCTCCCAAAAGACCTTTCCCTTACCTTCCATGCCCTAACAAGATGATGTAGAAACAATTTCAAATAAACCAGAACAACCTGAAGTAATCCTCCCTCTGATACATTTAATCTGAAACAAGTCCAAAGACCCATCTAACAGTACAGCTGCAGTTATTGCAGCATAAAAAATAGTTTCAATACACTGTCCATAACATCACCATTAATTATGCAGCAAATAAAGGAACTACAAGCTTAAACATTAAATTGGAAATTAAAATGGAGTCTCTTAAAGTATTTTATATTTAAACCAAGATGTAAATATAATAAAGAGTACAGTATATAAAAAGCACCAACATTGACATTTTGCCTAAACCAGCTAAAAATATCCCGGTATTGGTATCCAATATATCCTAACATGCTTTTGCTCCAGAGCAACCCAAACATTCAGTTAGAAGGATGAACACATCCACTGTGTGCAGAATGGTCCCAGTTTTGAAATGTTGGTAATGCCAAAGTAATGTTTTGTCCAGAAGTACCAATAAAAGGTTCATAACACCAGTAGCCACTTTAGCACAATGTATTTTTCTGCTTCCTTCAGTCCCATGGCAGAGCTTCGCAGCCTAAAGCATTTGCTCTGCAGCTCATTTCTGTCTGATCCCCTACTGGAGGAGGACCCATGAATCCCATTGCTTCAAACCAGGATACAATACAAAGAGGTTAAAAAGCTCTTCACAGCTATGGGATGTACAGCAGGCATCAGAGGATTCGACAACGCAGCCTGCAACAGCACAGAACCACTGGCCTATACCCCAAAATATTACTTTAGGCCTCCCATCAAATATCTTTTCAAGAACACAAACAGATTTTTCTGCTTTAACAAGATCACTTTTTTTTTAAAGAACGTCTCAGTCTGATTCAGTCTGAAATAGTCATTAAATTACCTGCTGCACATATCTGTCAGTGGTTTTCCACATGTAGTAATACTCAATGATGCTAGTCAGCGACTTCCAAGGGAGCTGAAAAACATTTGTTTGTTACAAGTTAGTGGTTCCAAGAAATTGCAATGTCCACTTCCTGTTAAACACGTGTTAAAACCAAGTATAGTTGAGGCAAATACTAAAACCTGAATGTATTAAATAACTTCATTAGAATCCATATGCAGACAAACACATATTACAATTAGTAATACACAACTTTTCCTTGTAGTTAACATTTTAGCAGAATTATGATATCACACATCCAAATCTAAATATAATTTATTAGTAATAAATTTTTGAATAAAATTTATTAATAACTTTAAGCCATATCATTAAATAAAATTATCAAAACAGAATGCAGATTTTCATCAGGAAACCGAGTAGGTAATATCTCTACTATAAAGTGTCAGATGGAGAATAACATTAGGACTGAATGAAATCATCTTGACAGGACTGTGCTCGAGTCTCATGGTAAGTTACTCTTGAAAAATACAAAGGACACCATACTTCACAGATTTTTCATGACCCATGACAACTCAGCTGCTCAAACATTACCACTAGTTTTGCATAAACTCCCATATGCTCTCAACTCTTAACAAGAAACAAAAGGATGCAAGGGACAAATGTTACTCTGAGCAACAAGAGTGAGACTGACAATAAATATTTCACAAAACTCTTTGTACAAACAAGGTACCTTTGATAATGAAAATTATTTTGGGCGCCCATATTCATCAGTAAAATAAAAATGTGTTAACATAAGTGTAGGGGAGAAAATTAGGCAATCATTTTTAATTATCACCAAATAATCTATTTAACTCCACAAGGTCTTTTGATAATTTAAATTAGGATGTCTCATCCAAAATTCATGCAATTTTTCTTCATAACTTGGAAACATTATTAATTTTTGTGTTATGTTTCCTAGAGGCACGCATTAATGAAAATATTACCTGCTTTCTAGAAACAAGAATGATGTTTAGGAGGTTCCAGAAAATACAGGTGTGGATTTCTTAAGTAAGTTTTCCAAACTTACTGGCCCCACAAGGCAGCTTTCTGCATTTTTTAAGCCAAAAGAAAAGTTTCTGGCACCTTTAGTTAAATTCCTAAAACATCAGAGGAACACCTCAAACTGCCTCTCCCTGCATGCAGGAGCTCACTAGTTTTTCAAGCTGCTTGATACAGGTCCAGAGTCAGAAGTGTACCACAGTGTGTGAATCCCTGACTATTTACATTTGATCCCAAAATAGCAGTGTACAGTGAAATGCATATGCTGATGTCCCAGTAAGTAGTAACACAGTTCAGGTTCCTAAATTCCTTTTGCTTTCTCAGGTGAATTATGCCTTGAGAGAAATCTTCCCTCAAAAAGGCCACTGACAAGAAGATGTGTTTGGTGTGAGGTGACACACGAAATGATTCTTGATCTCCAGCTTCACATTCCTGCTGGCTTCCAGGTGAAATGCTGTCACCTCAACCACCTGCCATTGTCAATTAGTGCATTTTAGCATATCCATAGTTATTTTCCTTCCTGAATATTTATTAGCACGTTCACACTACAAATGTTTGCCATTTCTCCAGAAGATACTTTAATCTATTTCGACTATGGCTGTGACACCAGTATGTTCATTCACTCAGTAGTCATCTACAATTAAAGGAAGGCAATTAAGATGCTTGGATCAAATAACTGTAATCCTTTTACACTTTGATTCAAAACTTGGAAAAGCTGTTTGACAGACCGAGTATGGATAACCAGTATTCCATTTACCTATGCACTTAATGCTCTGAATTGCCAGTGAAGCTGTGAGCAGCCACAGAATACTATATTGTCATTACCAAATTCTGTTCTTGAAAGAAGTAAACATGCTCATCTGCATAACATTTTTGCAGGAGAAAATTAGCAAAAGCTATCAACTCTATAAAAACAGAGAGAGGGGAATTATAAGTTTCTTTAGTTTCTCCAGGCTAAAAATAGACCAATCAAATCAGATCAGCAAGAAAAATTTAGGATTATAAAGCATCCTAAAATGAACATGGTAATTTCAAGGCATGTTTTCATAATTTTCTAAAGCTGGAAAACAGTTGCCCCTGCTTTCTATAAACGGTTCCTATTCTGGATTACCAAGGCCTTTCCTGCCATATCTGAGATGTAATAGTTACAAATTTGTGAAAACTGTTGATAATGATAAACTAAGAATTAACAAGTATAAGATCTTTGACTTACTGTTAGGAAAATAGTTACATTTGGAGAACATAATATACGCATACTTTTTCCATTCTACTAGTATGGAATGTGAAATAATTCAAACACATCAAGTAAATTGAATTAGCTTATAAGGTTTAGCTTGATCAGGATTCACACTGAGTCTTAAAGACAGAAGAACCTCTCCTACAAGAGTCAATGAGTCAACAGCTAATGAAAATTATTATTCAAAAGCTAGACTGGTAACAATTACAAATGAGCATCTCCTATGAAAAAAGGTAAAGAACTTTACACCATTTAATTCATAACAATCTTGTTTATAAATATTTAGTGTTTGTAGCTTAATACTTGAGCTGCACATTGAACATCAAACAGTGGCAGTTCACAGTAACTGCTGGAAAAGTAAATGGCTCTGCCCTTTACAGAACTGTCATGTAAGGGCTGCAATTGCAGCTGCTGTGCTTTGCAAATCTGGGCTGACTCAGAAAAGGCAACTCCTCTGGGATGTAATGACTCAGGCAGGTACTACTTCACCCTTCTGCTTCAGGAGACTGCTACCAATCCCTTTCTGCCATGCAACATGACTTTCTTGCCTGTCCTGTGGCACCACTGCATGTCTGCTGAGGTTGGAGTTTAATCTCAGGCACTGAAGACTTTAATTTTATCATTAGATCCTACATGGAGACCTTTCACACATACATTATCAGTTCATGATCTTCTTTGCCCTTGCTCTTACAACACATCTAAGAGTACTTAGATACTTACCAATAAGTAAATTCATCAGTGGCTCACCACTGAAAAGAGGGATGATAACAGATAAAAGTATTATCATGGAAAATCACTGCTAACATGCTACATATTTATACCTTGCCTCACCTTGCTGAAACTCTTCACATATCTGTGATCTAAATCTCAAAGGACTATTTTCAATGATTACTTAAAAAGCAAATGTGTGTTGTCAAATCCCTGCACTTTTAGAATGCTACACAGGAAATGAGAACACAAATTTTACACTAGAGAAATGAAGATATCCCAAGATTATACATTGACTAACATAATTGAAAGATTTCAAATTACACAGAATTAAATAAAGGCTCTGGACTGTTCTTAGTACCATATAAATTGAGATATAAAATAGATGTTCTTCTAAGGATGTTTTTTAAATGACACTTTTTCAAAGATTAAAAAAAAAAGCTACTGAGAATAGATAACATCCCTGTTCTAACTAAATGAAGCTATAATTAATTAGTGCCCCACATCCATTTGTGCTGCACTCTGACTCATGGTTAAGATGCTCTCAGTAGGCTATGCAATGCTATCACAAGATCTGTGTGTGTTTCCTGCTTTGAGAAGAGACCAGAGGAAAATAGCTGTGTTTTGGGAAGGAAGATTTAGTGAAAGAGGGAGGGTATCAGGACAAGATTTTATCAGGGTATCCAAGACAAAATTTGAACATTGTGAACACCTTCTAGTAAAGTCATTCAAATATTTATCATTTGAATATAAGAAATGCAGAAGAAATTCTTGTGACACGTTACTACACTGCATCACTTTAATGTAGTAGTAGGTAACACAGAAATTATACAGAAAGTAAAAATACCTCATAAATACCAGAGACAAGCCTTCTGCATGTTTGCTTACAAACTGTGTTAAGACACAACTTGTATACAGCCAATAAAACATGCTATATGCTTAAGGCATTTTCAAAAGCCAAATATTATATATTAGGAAGCATTTAATTAGAAGACATAGCTCCTGAGCTATTGCACAATTACAAATGAGAACCATTTGTCTATATAAGAAATAATAAGGAATGTAGTTTACATTAAGATTCATGTTCTAAAAAAGCTATAAATATTATTTTTCAGTAATATTTTCTTGAACTTAAAAGAGCTGTTTCAGCCATAATGCAACTTTCAACCTTATGTCATGAATGCAGTGAACATTTTCTCCCTTAGGAATCTCAAAATTAAGAATGCAGATATAATACACCTATTAAAATGTCAGTTCTTTAGAAAAACAATAGCCTTTCCTTCCCACCTTCATTCAACTACCTGCTCCATTTCAATTCTGTGAAAATGAAGGAAAGACAGCTCAGCTCATTACCAAGCCTCCTCCCATTGTCCTGCATTTTATTTTGGCAGGACTTCTACATTTAACACATGGTACTTTTTTCCCCCTCACAAAGATTATTAATAAACTTCTGCAAAGAAAATAAAAAAAAAATCTGAACTCTCAGAGTCAAGCAGAATGAGATTAATGTGAAAATGTTTCAATCTACTTCAGTCTTAAATAATGGAATTCCTTTGGTTCAAATCTTAACTTTTTCACAAAGCCCAACTTGAATATGATACAACAGAGGAAATATTTTTGCTTGAATGAAAAAGGCTCTCCATAAAATGTGGAAATATTTGCAGTAAATTACTAGCAATTCCAGCAATCAGTGTTAGAATCCATTTAATTTCATTAGTCTGCATTAGAATTAGCAAATTAAAGGTTTGCTGCCCTATAGTCTGATACTTCACTACCAAAATGATTGTAGTTAGAACATATTGGAAAACATTTCTTTTACTTCTCAGAACTGCCAAAATATCTAACATGTCAAAACAACTCCCTGTAGTACATTTAAAAATCTATCTGAATACAAATTTCTCTCTACTAACCATAGTAGGAAACCCCAGCTTTTCAAAAACACCCAGGGGAGTCAGCCATGTAGCTGCTAATGAATTTCACTGGAAATTGTGGAAACACTCTGCAAAGTTCCTGGACCTTTTTCAGATGCTTGTAAGACCCTTGCAAAAGTCCATATCAGAACGTCTCAGCATAAGTTGTCCTACCTGATATTAAACCACTAAACAGATTATCTTCTGGCACCATCTTTCCAAACAACAGCATTGAACAAGAAAGTATATTGGCTTTCAGCCAGATAAAATGCATAGATACATTAATCACACGTACCAGCTACGCAGATTGCTCCCCTAGCTAAACCTTCCAAACCTCCAGAAAGCAGCTATGCTCAACCATGGCAAAACACAGCTACAGGAAAGAGCACTACTTTTATACTTACAAAGTCTTGTCGAATGTCATTGAAGTCCTTGCCATACTTTTCCAATGCCTCTTCAAATAAACTAGCTTCTGATGCTGACCACTCTTCCATTTCATCTCTACACAAGACAGGCCCTCCCAGTGGCACTAGAACACTGATGGCACTGCTCAGATCATAGTTGTGTTTATGCAGTGTGTCCATTGCATGAAACTGGCAGGGACAAGGAGAGAATAAAGATGTGTTTAAATAGACAGTAGTCCATCTCAGTAATGCAAATTTAATTTATTATTCTCTATAAACCAAACAAGGACCCTCAAACAGTGCTAAATTTGGAATCTATTTTGATATCATAGTATTATGCTGCAGAATATGAGGAAAATAAATGGTTTATTACTTAATCTGGGAAAGGAAATACCTTGATAAAATGTTTACCAAAAATGACATTAGTTTATTAGTTCCTGCAAATTACTGGCAAACATTTCTAAATAATCTCTTGTTGGTAGAAATTGGTTCCAAGAAACCCAATAAAGACAGTGGCATATATTGACAATGGGGCCATTTTCAATTAACAGAAGCTCTAAATAATAACTAAACAGCTGCTCAGACATCTATGAGCTGAATAGTCTCATTGCTGGTGAAGGAAGACATTGTTTTCATTATCATCATACTGAAAGAACAGCAAGATTTTCATCCTTTGCTAAACACTGTTGTCACAGACAGGTAAATAAGGTTTCTTTGGTTGATTCCCTTTCTGTTATAAAAGAGAAAAACAGAAAACAAACAAATTAAAACAATCTTCCCACTGTAGGCAACACTGAACACTCCCATTGCTAACCAATGATGGGGAATATAAAAAGTAAACAAATCTACCCGTCAGGAAAATGAGCAGCACACAAAAAGCATTTCTGACTCAGTGTCCCAAAAGACCCCATGAGCACAATCCAACTGGCTGTGCTGAAGGAGGAAGCAGAGTTATAAGTACAATAATGTTTGTGACTCTGTATCAGCCTCCTTCCAGTGTGTCCCACCACAGTGCAGAGGTCCAAGGGGCACGTGCAAACTCACACATGGCCACAAGCCCTGCTAGGAGAAAACCTTCCAAAGAAGGAACACTCCTGCATTATGAGTCAGTACAGCATTTCCAGCTGAGCTTCTGCATACAAATCTACTGCAAATAATGGATTTTTCTGATCTTTTGCCATCTTCCATGAATGACTGTTGCCTTACTCCAGTGTTTACTGTAAGTCTTTGAGTGCTATCAAACACAAAACTCTGTTTTGTCTGCAAGAAGCAATGTCACTATTATCCTTCAATCATTTTACTTAAGGTTCAATCAAATTCACCAGCCTGGAGAAAAGTCACTGTTAAAACCAAGTATTCTAATATAAAAATATGTAACATAATACCTAAAATCCATCAGCTTCATATTAGAGAATGTACATTGAAATCACTGGTTTATTATTTACCTTTCAGGCAATGAGTAAGCCAGGCCTAAAGATTGAGCCCTTACAGTTGAGTTTTAAATCTTTGTTTAAACTGCAGCCCTCATAGAAAAGCAGTACACACAGAACATCTTCCAAGCAGCTGCTGAATCCAGATCTATTCACTGATACCAACTTTCATAAAAATGACAACAGAAGTGAATAAATCTGAATCTTGCCCTTGTCTTTATGTTCATTTTTCCTCTATAATAAATATATGACTCGTAATGCTTTTTTTTTAATATTTCTAAAGAAAAGATTCATACTGAACTCTGTGGATAAGTGCTGTCTTCACTGAGATGTCCTGTGACAGAAGACCATCGACAAGATCATTGATAACAACTCTGCCTTCTACACGTCTGTCAGCCCTGACCTGCATCAAATTTCCACAATGCAGTGCTAACCGTGGTAGCAAAAGCAAGAGAAGTCTGAAGGAATTCATAGAGGATGAGAGAAAAAGTTCTGGAGTATCTTCTTTTTTATCTGCTTTACCCTAAGAGCAGGAGTGGGGCATTGCCTCTCCTGAACAGCAGCCTGAAGGACAAAGAACCATCCTTCCCTAAGACCCCTTGCCCAAAGCATGCTGTCCAGCACAGGCGTGGGGGCCCATCAGAGGAAAAGTGTTAGTCATGCAGCTAAGAGGCAACTTCAAGTCCAAATACAAGCAGGCAGAGGAAGAAACTTCCCACCAAAAGCTAAGGAACAGCTGCATAGAGCTGGAAGAAGGGGCATGAGAGGGCAACCTGCAACCAGCCACACAACACAGCTCCCAAACCAGCTGCAATTCCAGACTGAACTGCCTCCAACAAAGCACTCAGACTGGAAACTGAGTGTGCATTCTCCAACTCAATCATATTTTAAGTGTGTTTCCCTTAGGAGCCACATATATGGAAGTCTAATAAAAATCATTAAAAAGACACCATGCAAAATGCAAAGAAAAAGACTGCTCATACTTTTGATTTTGAAGAGACATCCACCATGTCTCATCATCCACCAAAGAGCAAGTGATGCTATCAGCCTACTTTACTTTAAATGGCTCTCATAGTCAGTATATGTACTATGAAATACTTAAGAATTTGAAACAGAAAGTCTTCCCAGTCCCTTTCTCTTCTTAGAGATCAATTATCACAATAAAATAAAACACTGCCTTTGAGAAGGCCAGAAATGCATGTTTTAGTTGGATGTCTCACAAATCTTTACCACTGTAAGAGAAGAATATTATCATCTAAGAAGGTAAACACACATTGTTTCATGTCTTCAGTAGGGTTTTCTAAAAGCAGGGGGTTTCCTATCTCGTCTCATTACCTTCCCTATGTTTTCAAAATAAGAGCCTGAAAGCAGTTGTTATTTATCTGCAAGAAACGTGTACATCAACCCTGAATTTATCTATGCTCATAATCTAGGCTTTTTTTTAATCAGTCTGTTTAGAGTTATCTCTGATTAAAACTAATTATGGTTAAAACTTCATTAGGAACACTGGAAAGCTACAGGTGTGGCTTACAGAAATCCCATTAATAGCACTTCAGGTACAAGGGTTATCTGCCTTGCACTAACAAGATAGATGGTGTAATTTTCTTAGTGTTGAGCACCTACATACAAAGTATAAATGAGATACCCCAGAAGTTCTTCAAATGTCTCTACTAACTGTAACTGCTGCTGAAAATATGCTCCCAATTAACATGGAAATGTCTGAAAAAGTAACTATTATAATGATAAATATGTCTTTTCTTAACTTAGAAGGAAGTACATTGCCAAAAAGCAAAAAAGTAGGGTTTTAAAAAGCTGAGGGGGTAGGAAAATGAGAAGAGACAGACACAATAATTAAGCCTAGGGTGGCTCCTCTGATGCCTCATTATAAGATATGCCTTTCATTAAGTGTAATGGAACTTAATGGATCATTTGCAATGGAGAAACATTAACATGGCACTCAAACAAAGTATCCCTTTATTAGCAGCATTGCACACGTACTTACTTTCAAATGAGAAATTGCCATAAGGATAAATCCACTCTATTAATCACTGAATACAGGATGCAAATAAAGAAGGGATGTGCAATGTGTGAAATGTATTAAAAATTCTTAATCCAATGAAATATTATATAAAATTAAAAATGCTAAAGAACTATTTTGATGAACCAAATAAAGTATTTAATGTGAACAGAATTGTGGTTTTAAAAGTCATATTAGCAACTGTGACACAGAAAATTCATTTTGAGTATTATTGAAAACATTAGATTTTGCCCCTGCCTTTACAATAATATCGTAGCCCAGAGTAAATCAGTTTCTTGTTCAATAACCTTTGAGAATGCTGTAAAAGGTAGTAAATATTTTTCTCATAATAATAAAAAAAATATTCTACTGGGAATACAAAAATTGTCCCAGTGGATCGGACCAATCACCCATCTAAGTAGTGTCTCTTACAGTAGCACCAAGGAATATTAGCTACAATATTCAGGTAAGTGTAATCACAGTCTGAGGTCAATTCCCATTTCATTGACTAGCACCTACAAAGCTTCAGAATGAGGACATTTAGAAGGTACACCTTTTCCTATTCTTCTCATAATTTATGGCCTACATGGCTACATCATTTTTCTAACCTTTTTTTAACCTGCTAGTACTGTCCATTCCCACAAAATTTTGTGCAGCTGAATTCTAGGGGCTCTTTATTCACTTTATAAGGCAGTGCCTTAACGATTTTAAATTAATCTTTAAATTTTATTGAGTTTCCTCTAATTGTAACGCTCCAGTATCTGGTAAATAGCAGATCTTTTTCAGCCTAAACTATATGATAGTGTTTAGGAGCAAAAATACCTAAAATAATATAACAGTTGATGTCTTTGGAAATCTAAGTCAAACTTGCTTCTCTTGATTTTTGGTCTCTCACAGTGTTCCTGACACACTTTATTTACTGTAGCACACCTTCTCATCTCAGCTAGTATGATTTTAAAGAAACAAACCTGTAATCAATATATTTCTCCGTTTCTCTAAAAGATGCAGGTGCTTACATTAACAGTGAACAGCATACTGAGGAAACAGAGTAGGACTATGTAGCATTAAGAACATGCTAATTAAAATATTCTTTTAAAATACGCTTACAAAGTCAGATTGGTTATCCTTTAGAAAATATGATGACATATACATACAGTAAGTAAAAAGTATTATCCACACAATTTTCTATCAGCTTTATTACCACATACTTTAAATGACACTGCCCCAAATGAACCCCTGTACAGTGTGTATTACCCATTTGGCTGTGGGTGTCCACAGCTCTGGGTGATCCACAGCTAAAGCCATGTCTGCACAGCGTGATTACAGGGGCACCACTGAGAAGCTTAGAGAAAACACACAGGATTTTCTAACACGCACACACCCCTGGCATGCAGGTATCTAAAGGACAACAGGTGGAAACATGGATATAGATGTTGTAGGATGTTTAAGAAGCCACCCACCAGTGTGATGTCTCGGGAAGCAGCAGCTGCACTCATGTGCAAACTGGGTTGCCTGACAGAGCTACTGCAGTCCAAGGCTCGAGCAAATGTGCCAACCGCACTGCAACAGAGGAACAGGAGCAACAGTAAATACACACAAAGATGTCTCATATCAGACCGTGTCATAGAGATCAAAGTGTCCTTTTACACATGGAAGTCACACACTCTTAATATCAACATGAGCAGGATTAATATTAATACTCTTAATATTTCAGATCTTTGCTAACAAAGGACAACTTGATAAAGACAAATCACCGAACACTGCAGCAAAAACTTTGATCTTCTGCCCCCAAAAGTAACAACGTGCATATAAGAACAGCAGCTCAGAAACAAAAGATGCTCAGAGAATTCTCATGCACCAACCTCTTAATATATCAATTTTTCAATTAATTATGAAGCCAAAGGTTCTCCACAGCTTGGGGTTTACAATTGGGACTACTATTTCTAAAATCAAAATACTTAAAAATTATATTTCAAATTAAAAAGGGGGTTCACCATGTCGTTGAGAGGGAATTAAGAACATTTTATTGACTTCAATAGTACGCTTCCATTAGTAAGGCAAAAAAAAGCATATTAGCTTAGTGCAAGGTACCCCCAGAATCCTGGTGTTGTCACAGGTTTTAAGCAATAATGAAATAAATGGATTTCTCAACCTACTTAATTAAAGCATTCCATTATTGAAGTTGACGTATTGTTTCCAAAACTTTACTTTCTTTTCCACTTTTGTTGAGGAATTGTACACGGCATCTATTACACTTAGACGGTTCTAAACTGCAGAAAATTCCTTGGAGAGGAGTAAACATTTCTTGGAAATACATCTATGTATCATGCACAGTAAAGGAAAAGGTACATAGAGATTTTGACTGGGCCCAGCGTATGATACAGGAAATGAGCAAAGATGCAGTGGCACAAAAAATTATCAATAAACAGATCAGAGGTTCCTCCAGTACCTGGATTTGTACAACTCTTGAGGTGCATTGTGTCACATTGCTATCAGAAAAAAACTCATTTGTTGCAGTTATGACACAAGCCCTCCTAAATTCAAAGACCCAGTTAGGTAAGAGATGTAACACAGTGCAATCCTCTGGCACAGGGACTCAAGCATCACTCAGCAATTACAACCCACACAACTTAAACTGCAGAATTATGCCAGTGGTGAACATCACTGACAGACAAACACACATTGCTGTATCCTGTAAATCTGATATTCAACAGTAAAATAATGTGCACCAAGAGTTAAACTCACTGAAGTTATAAATGATCATGGAGAAACTGACAAAGTATGTTACCACAATTTTATCTTGAATCTCAAAAAATTTAGTACCAAATGCACATTTCAGTACTGGCTGCCACAGTCTTACAAATTAAGATTCAACAGCAGTGATTCAGACCCCTGGTATTAACTGCTTTCCTAAAGGCTGTGGAATAAATAAGTGATATTCAAATGTTTTTCTATACCCTTTGCTCCCTCTTTGTAGAGATGGCAAATATGAGACAAGAACACACACACATTCTGTTTTCTTTTTTTTTCTTTTTTTCTTTTTTTTTTTTAAGCTTGGCAGTACATAAAAAAAGTATTTGTCCACAGATCAATCCCAAGAATAAGGCTCTATTATGAACACATTTCCTGATAGTCTGTCAACCCCTTTCAACATGTTGGCATTGATAAGGGCTGTAGCTAAGCAATCTTTCCTGTGATCCTTCTGTCCCTACTGCTCAAACCAGTGAATGTGGCATGACTGCATTTCCCTTCTGCTGCTACCTGCTAGTTTCTTATCTTCCTTTTGCATAATTAAAATTATTGTCTTTTGACCACATTTCTAAAATAAAGTCACAGGATGCTATGAACACTACAAAGAACATTCTCACAGTCACTCTCTGGCAGATCAAACTTTTGAGGCTGACTTCAGAGCCCAAGAGCATTTTGTTGCCAAGAAAGTACAGTCAAAATTAAGAGCCAATATAAAACTAGGTTTCTTCTGATTAAGTGATAAAGATGTAACAATGCACCAGTGGACATTGCTTCCAGTGCTGTATTGAGTAGGAGAATATTGCAACCATCAGAAGAATGCTGTGTAGGATTCTGGAGTACATGAGTGCAAAATAAATTAATAACAAAATAAAACACACAAAGACAAAATAAAATAATTAAAACAGATGAATAAAAGATAATAATAAAAACAGCATCACACATAATGGAACAAATATGATAATAACAATAAGAACAAAACAAATAAATAATACATAATAAAATGCAGGCAGGGTACCATTTGGGATGTCAGTGGTGACAGGACAGGGGGTGGGGATGGTACAGGACACAGCCTGGGGGGTGTCTGGAAGTGTGAGGTCTGTGCATGCCTGTGGCTCTCTTGAAATCAAACTAACTTCCAGTTCTCCTTTCCATAGAAACTTGTGAAGAACACTGAATTTCCAAATAAGTATAGAAGTTCTAGAGCATTTGGCTGTTAAATAGTAACTGGGTCCAAAACTAAATAGTGATATACAATGTTTTGTATAATCTAGCTAGTCAATTCACATCGAAATTCAATATTAATTTTAGAAATCACTAAAATACCTTAATTTTTATGTTTTTCAATTAAAAATACAGATATGAGGTACATATTGATGCAAAGGTCAAAATGTACCTTTGTCATTTTTCCTTGCATTATTTTTTTCTAATTTCACCATTCAAGAATTGTTTTAGAAAAGGAACAAAATAAATAACTAACCAATACCATTTCCAGAAGACACAGTATTGTCTTCAACCACTGTGAATAAAACTCAGTATTAACCCAACACAGGTTAAACAGCCACACCCTAACCACTAATTTTTCTTAATAAAAAAAACAATATTAATGTCTTGCTAAGCTTGTAGAATTCGAAGAACAACTGTACATAGTTAACTGAAATAATATTTAATTCAATAGTAACAATAATAAACTGACAACTCAAAAAACTGTGCTCAGCAAGCTACTTATGAATTATTCAACATGTAATTAAAATACTTAAGAGCTCAAACAGAAACCAACACTCCCTACGTTTTCCAAAACAAGCTAAAACCAAAAGTCACAGAGAGAGTGAATTGCACAGGTAGCAGAGACAAACAGTTGACATTATCAGCAGGGAGATCACTCTCTTCACAGCCTGCATCAGGCAAACATCTATAAGAGCTTTAAGGGTTAGATCAAATGATCCAGTGTTACCTTAATTAGGTTTTCCTTGGTTAAATTATCTTAAAGAGCAGAACAAAGAAGGTTATTAACAGATTGCAGCTGACAACCATACAAACAAAACAAATGGATATAGTCGAGTGCCAGGATCTAAGATTATGGAATAAATAAATGTTGAGCAAAACTCAACAGGGTCTATGTCCAAAACACTTAAGAGATCACTATAGTTGCTATGCCTGTGTGTGAATCTGCAAATCCACAATTCTCTGCAGACAGTTGCAAATTAATGACTATGCATCAATTTGGCTAAATCTGACCTGCAGAATATATTCAAAGAAAATGATGCTGTTGCAAAAGAAGTTTTCTTTCCATTTCTAAGCAACTGCCTGTACAGTGCTATGCTTCATTATTATCACTTCAGGTATTTACAGCACAAAGGGAGCTGGCATGATAAACATGAAACATAAACACCTGCCACTATTCTTCTGCTGAAGGACTCTCAGAGTAAGTGTGGCATGATATATAAGTGTATGATATGACCAACCTTCACTTTCATAGCTATATGAATAGAAATGAAGCATATGTGAAATCTTTTTTATTCAACAGAAATAGAATCTGATAGATAAAAGTACTTTAATTCACAGGATGTTATTTAAGGCATCATCTGCATGCCATCCTGCAATTTCACAGTCACAGAGGAAGAGATGTACAGCCCCCTAAAATCAGGTCTATGAAAACACTGCTACAGAAATTTACTCTTTGTACTGCAATAGATCTAAGTTCATTAAAAAGATACAAAAAAAAAATTCAGCTCCAAGTCTGAATTAGTTCTTTTCAAATGAATTTGGGTCAAGAAGTGCAGTAATATAACATGCACAAAGGAATAAACATATACTAGCTAGGCATGACAGACAGGCAGAAACATAGAATTTTTTATGTGCCTGGTAAACTTGATGTGAACATATTTTTCCTTTTTATTGCCAAACCATCTGCCTACCATTAGATGCTGCAATTCACCTTCCTAGCAAACATCCAGCTTTGCGAGCTCAGCATTGGCATTGAGATTTTTCACAATTTTTGCTGCATAATTTTATGTTGCAATTCTGCCATTAAATTTAATTACCTCTTTAATGAACTTCAATTCCTTTTACTTCTCAGCACCTCCAGAGAATCCAGAAGCATTGTAATACTGAAGGCTGCAAACTGATGTCTTTTAAGTATTTATTTTCATTTATGAGCTTTGGGAATCTGTTCTACTGCCACTGACTACAATGAATTATTTCACAGGAACAGAGCACTACTTTTTGATAACACCTGTAAAATGCCTTTTCTTATGGTTCTCAGTCAATGAGTGCATTATTTTCCCCTGTATAATGAAAGACACCTTGCCAGTTGAAGCTGCATTGTGCTCCCTTCCCCACAGGATAAATTAATATAGCAATCATAGAACGTCTCCAAATACACCAACATACTGTGACCCCTTAAAACAGTAACCAACAGAAAATAAATATAACCACTGTCCTAAAGCAAATGGAAAAGTCGGAACAACACAAGAAGGATCAAGCTCTAATTTAACATGACTAACAAGTAATTTTCCATCCTTCTATGCTTTTACATGAAAAAAAATAAGCAGCTATTCAAATGAAGAGAAGTATGTCAGATGGAGGTATGTAATGCCATTTTAATGTCATAGAAATCCAAGTACAAAATTTTAAGGTAGAGATGCAATGCTTCAAGACTATTTTAATTAGATTTCAAAACTCTGGTTTAGTTGGAAATAAACTGGGACCACATACGTCTCTGTAAAATAGCTTCATTTAGAAATATATTCCTTCCAGAAGACTATGTTGGTGATGTAGTTAGATGAAGCAGAATAAAAGAACTACGTTCTTAATGGTTTTACTGAATCATAAAGGGAATTAGAATGTACAAAAATGTATATTAAAAAAGGGTAATTTCTTCTTCTCTCAGCATCTGTCCAGACAGAGCCCACATCTCCTATTGCATTTGAGACTGGGCAGGATATTTTTTGACTCAAAAAAAAAAGACCAAAAAACATCCTAATTATTATGTTACACAGACAATAGGAATGCTTTTATTTCCTAACACTGTGTAACTTGGGACAGTATTAGAAAAAGAACATAAGATCTGGCAATGAAATTAAGTACTCGTTGTATATTAGAAATTATAAGAGACTGATGACTGGAGGAAACTGTGTGTATCTATATCAGCTCAAATCAGGAACAAGAGTTTCAAAGCCCCTGTCCCCAGCATTTTTATCTACTGCATTTTAAACCAACAACCAGAAGTATCTTATAGCATACCAACTGGGTTCCTGTTAGAAGTAGCTCCACACATTCACAGATATTTAGTCCACAGGGCTAATTAACTGATTTAGAGTTATGACTAAAAATAAATCTGCTCAAAATGTGCAGTGTGGACACAAGGCCCTCAGCACCAAATATTTCAATTCTGCAAATCCATTTCTACTATACTGAAATATTTGCTTATGTGGATAGATCTACATGGCTGTTGTAGCTTCTCAAACTGCCCTTTGAAGCTGGGAGACACAGAAGAAACATGGCCAATGTATAGGACAGAAGGAAAACTGGCTGATGCAGTTATATCTTATTTGAATGCGGTAGAAAATGCTGTTGGACTTTTCATTGCCACAGCACAAACATGACCCAAAAGGCAACCCAAACCCAGAACACATTACTCTGATGCCTCAAGCTTCTCCTAACAGATGCTTTTGCTAATTCAAGCAAGAGCCCTTACCCAAATTATGCTTCACTAGCAGCAAAAAGTTACTTTCAAGATTTGTGTGACAGGCAAGACTACCTGGGGAGGCTGAGTTCATTGATCCTTCCACTTTTTTTCCAAATCTCCACCATTTTTTGGCCACTGTTAACTCTAATTAACTGTTAACTCACAGGATAGGCATATTCTACACTACCTTTCTACCCAGGAAATTATTGAATAGTAGGTCTTAGTGAGAGGTCCAGATTGACCAGCATATAAGCCTAGGGAAAAGGTCTCTCATTCCTGAGACAGTAAACAAACCTTGTAAGACTGGCAAAGCTACATGTCCAAGGTAAAAATATAAATATACTTGTAAATGGGCAACACAAATAAAAAGACTATTTAAACACATAACAAATCACATTGTTTCTAAAAAAACCCAACAAAACTGCCTGTGTGATTGAAAAAGCTAAAGCATTTAAGGACAAAAGCAGCTCTTCTTTCAACCAGATCAGACTGGGAAAAAAAATGAGAAGAAACACTCAATTCCGTTGACATAACATCTAAAAAGGATCACCTGAAAAAGCTTTTAAAATGTCTAACACAATAGCATACACATACTTAATGAAAATCACACCTGGGAAGGCATTTAGGAAAAAAATTATTCTTGTCGTATTTTCAAATTTGCAGAACTAAACATAAGCAGAGAAAGATAATTCCAACTGAAAATCCAGCAGGCACAGCCAATGCCTAGTGAACCTCAGGCTGCAGCAGAGCTGTCTCTAAGCACTGCCTACCACATCATAATACCAGCTCTCCACTGTTACTCAGGCAGCTTTTAGTGGTCTTCTGCTATGGCCCAGTATAAATCCTGTAACCACACAACACACTCAATTGAAAGCTACCACCAAATCATCACAGAACTATTATTCCAGAAATTCATAAAAATCTGTCTCGGAAGCCACTTAATGCATCCTGTGAACACAAGAATATAGGAGCTTGGAAACCCTTTCTGACAGTTGAAAAGCACCTTCCAAAGATGAATGGAGTTCTGTGCAAGAACATCCACAAAGCTGCACCTAAGTAGTACCTGATTACAAATGGCCATCCAAGCACCACAAGATCTTGGATAGTTACAATTAATCAGCCATGATCCACTCTAACAGAAACCATCTTTACAGAAATGTATCAGCTTTGGAAAAAAATGCAGTCTTGGCCAGGGTACGGCATTGCAAAGGATGTCTTAAATAACAGCAAGAGAGAAGTATATTCTTCTTTGCATATTTAATTGTTCTCTGTTACTTCCCAGCAGGCTGCTTACTGCTACACTCCTCTGGGAACGTTTTTGGCCCCACAGAATACTACTTCCCCAGAGTGGCTGAAAAACGGCGGGCAGCAGAATTTGAAAGCAATGAATGAACTCTTCCAAATTCAGAGTCTTCATGCAGATGTGTCTTTAGGGCACACCATAATAATATGACCATACATCTCCAGATACTACATTGCTGGTAAAAAAGTAGTTCAGATTCCTGGCTTCTAGAGAACATCTACCAGACCCTGTGACTTTCTGAACCCCTTTTAATACCTTTACCCCTTCAATCTTGCTTGAAAATTAAACAAGGGCAGGTTAAAAAAAAAAAAAGTTTTAGTATTTTATAGAAAGGATACAACATTCCCAGTGAGACAGTAAGGAACAAACCAAGTGGATCAGCACCTGAACTGTAAATGAGCAAATCAGCATCCCATATCACCATACACATAAGCTGGAAACTATAGAGCAATTTTTTTTTCTTTTTTCCTTCCTGAAATATTTTGTTCAAAAGAGAGAAAGAAAAAAATCCCAAAAACTTGAAACCATGTAAAAGGATTATTTGCCTAAGAAGATTTGAGATTACACTCTGTAAGCAGGGTACAGAAAATACAGGAGATGGATTTATTCAGGATAAAATCCATATGTGAACTGTGTTCTGTTACCATTAGAACAGTACCTTTGTAAGTATGAATTGCCAGAAAGACAAAACCTGCTATATCCTACAAATGTAGAATTGTTCCTCAGTAAGAAACCTACACATTTTTAAGGGTTTTTTTTTTAAGTAGAGAAATAATTTCTAAAGATATTTACTGATTCAAAGCACTTTGATGTGTTGTCTTCATAAATCTGCATAATCATGTTAATTTATAAAATTGAACTGACTTGATTTTTTTTCACTAATGAAATACATTACTTCAAAACTTCATTTCAATATTCATCCAAAATAATTGCACTGTATATTATTCAGCTTACATGCATACGTGGCAAGCTCTGCACCCATTTGTTAACATTTTCTTTATTTCTACTCTTAACTTCTACTTCACACCATGAAATTCCAAGTACTGTAAAACACAAGACTGAATTATTATTAGCACTGAAATAATATACTCTAAGGGGAAAGGAAACCATTATCTACATTCAAAATATCAAATTCCACTATACCCTGAAATACAGGGAGTTTAGCATTATTCTAAAACTCACTCTCTTTTTCACTCTCCATTAGCTTCCATAAATTTACAAAGGGTCATGGTCTGATTATCTCTTTTAGCTAACTGTGGGAAAGAGAAGGGCTCACAAAATGGCAAACAGGATGAGTAACATCATATAAGGGAATAAATAGTCAGTAGGAAAAGGAAAAGGATTTTTTTATGAGAGGATTTTAATCTTACCGTGCTACAACTAAAAACTGGTCAATCTGACGGTCAGTAAGGGGGCTATCTGGATCCCATACTTTTACTTCCAGCTTTGCCTGTTCTCTGTCATCTAATTCTCCTGTCAAAAGGTAGATGGGACAAAACACTTATTACTCACAATGTTTTCCTCTGTGTAGTTCTTGCACTACGTTTAAAAGAGACATTGTACGTTTTTAAACATATACACATACACACACACAGAGTACTTAACAATCATCAGCAGTTATCCAGTTAAATTCCATAATGCAGCATCACCAAAATAAATATCTTCCCTTAACATTAGCATTTCAATTTAAGGAGACATTCTTAGGAGGTGTAGTATCAACGAACCTTAGTAAAATGTTATTATAAAGATGAAATCATAACCCAAGTAACCAGTGGCTTCTTTAAGCTGCTTGTCTAGTATATCAAAGTTACTCTTGCACTTAAGCCATATTAAAATTAATTTTACACTTAACCAGCTTTAGCAATTAAATTCTATCCAATTTGCATTCTATGCCCTGAAAAAATAAATCATTATGCAATTTTTTACCTCTTCAGCCACTACATTATCTGCATTGTTAATATAAATCATACTATTACAAGTGCTGTATTATTGACTAGTTCCATCCTCTTATAAACCAATATATAAGCCTGTACAACAAGAAAGTTGCTACATACTGCAGCATCATTTCCCAACTTCATTTACATGAACAGAAAAATTTGTGTACATGCATATGGCTGAAACAATCGGGGTGGCTTCCAAAATTTATTTTGTCCTATATTCACTGTTACAACAGTGTGGCATTTGTACTGAATGGAAGAACAGCAAAATGTGAATTTGATACAAGGATTCACATTCATACAAAAGACTTGGTCTTGTCTTGCCTACTATACCAATGACTTCTGCTGTAAAATAAGAAACATTTCAGAGGCTGACAGAGGAAGCACCACATATGTTACCAGTATGAAGATATTTACCTGTGGGATGTAGCCAACACATTTGTGGCCACGAGAGATGACAACAGTAAAGTCAGAATCATTTCCCTGCTGTTTAAGAATAGGAGTGTGTTCTTCCCTCAGTGAACATGTGAAAACCACTAACGTTTAGCTGGTTGCCAGTACTTGTGTGTGACTTTTACAAGGTACTACAAGAATGAAAACCTGTTGTCAGATACAGCCATTCCAGCCCCTTTGAAAATCTGGGCTCTGTAGGTACCTCTGATCACACAGAAGATGTGTGTGAGTTAGTCTGTGCTATTTCTTACGACTTAATGAAAACAGTCCGTCTGGGCACGCACAGTATCATCATGACATGAAATATCCTGTACACTTAAGAGTCTGGAAGCAGACTGCAAACCAAGCACTGGCTCTTCTGAAACCACATCATATATGGTGAGTTCTCTAGCACATTGATTCTGGAAAGAAATAAAATGTGGTATATATTTATCCCTAGCAAACACACAAGCTAGAACTGTACTAGGCTGTCTGGTTAATGTTTTAGGAACAAATTTCACTGTCACATTCTCAGAAAAACACAGTATATTACTTTCTTCCAATACACAGGCAGTAAATCATTGGCTGCCTAATGGGACTTCAGCTTATGTTCAAGAAAATTCATATCCAGTACTGAAGACAAACTGTTAATTTCTGACATCTTGGAAAGGAATTTAGGTCTAGAAACTTATTCTATCGATTGCACACCTGTCAATGCATTAATTTCTTCCATCTGTGACAGACACATTGTAGGTGATGTTCTACCTTTTATAAATATTCTTGAGCACTTCATTTCTATCTGTTAATATATAGTTTTTAAATACCTTTAATGTTAGCTAACCATTTCAGGACATCATAGTCTGGGGATCAAACATTACTCAGGTAGATTATACTTCTCACAAAGAGAAAACATCATACAGACACAGAACCAGTATTCAATCAAAACATGTCACTCATCTGAATCAAATTTGCAAAAAGAATAAAAAAACTGCAATACTGCAGTTCTTACTTCAATTAGAGGAAATTAAGCAATTGCTACTATAAAGTGTTGTAACTCTTGATAAAGATGAATCTGAAATATTGTCAAGCAGTATTTTGTAATGGTAGTGGACATAAATAGGATACAAGCAATGGAATATATACACCAAAATAATCTAAACACATATAATAATAGCAATATTAAATATCACTGCAACAATGGTAGACAGGGGTTTCCAGGAAATAGGTGGAGTCTGCCAAGCTGCACTTCAAATGGCTACTTAATTTCCCGATTTTCCACTTACATGTCAGGATATAATCACTTAAAGAGGGAAAGCAACCTAAACAGACCAAACCATGGAGGCAGTCAAGCAGTGCTGTAGAAAAACCTTAGAAAAGTTCATTTCAGGAATAAGTATTTTGTTAACTTCCTTTGCCTCTGCTGAAAGCATCAATATAGGAGGATCACATAAGATAAACTGGTCTTGCAAAATAATGGTTATTAACCCTCTGTGTTTTACTTGAGCTGTCTATCCTTAATCATGTCTGTACCACATCCTATAGGATTTTTAACATAGCAAACCACTTTAGGATGCAATTTCTCTGTTAGCACATCAACATTTATCTTCTACATTGTTGAATTTGACACCGAAGTACAAGACATTCAAATTGAACAGATGATAAAGCTGCCATAGTATTAATTCATTATATTGCAAAACCTAGCTCACAAAGGAAGGGGGGAGTTTTACTTTCAACCATTTTCAGGGCACCTACGAAGTTCAGTCAGTTTTAAAAGTAGCACCTTCCCTTACAACCAGCAGCATACCAATTACAGCTTCTGAGATGTGCTAGGCAATTTTCTTTTAATAACTGATATACCATACCAGTATATCCAACTTATTCTAATCACTGCTTATAATTTTATTATTCCAAATCTAATCCTGATGACTAATTCTATTGGAAAACATTAGTAGATGGTCAGAAATACATCTGGTTTACTCTTCATCAATCATTCAAATTCCTTATTTCTCATAGCATTTCTCATGTGAAACTTATTTCACATAGTCTTCTAGTAAAAAGTAAGAACTTTCTTTAAAAAAAATGTTTAGAAGTTTTGCATTTCAGTCAGCAATTTTAGACAAACTAAAGCATGATGCGCCCCTCTAAAAAAAATGGAAGAAAATAATTACAAAAGTGAGACAAATGTATTTAAGATGACGTAGAAGAAATTAAAAGTTTATTTAGTCTTTTAGATTTCACTTCCTGTAGATAAATACCTCAAAGATAACTAGTACATCAGATTCAGCATGACTTTATGTTCTTCTTCTATACAACTAAAAGAAAATAACTTTCAATATAAACTATAAACAGCTTCTTAAAATGAAATTCTTTGACCTAAATAAATATATAAAAATACTGTCTTCAACTCTGTGTTTTAGTTCTGTACTTGTGTGAAACAGGAATATCTCTTAGCTAACATTGCAAGGACTGGAACAGAGCAACTTGCTGGTTCTTATCTTGTCCTAGATGAGTTCAACATGCAACACAATGAAATTTCTTTCACTGAAAAATGGATTTAGCAGATAAAGCATTTAGCAGGTTGTTGCCAGAACTCTTTGGGAGCATACTACCTGCAGGCAACCCTAAATGGTTTTTTAGAACATAGTTGCAGTGTACTGTTTGTTTACCATCACTGTAAAATTAGGTAACTAACCAGTGAAAATGAAGTTTCAGTTCACGAACCACATTCTCATGCTGCTATTTAGACAGCTGCAAACATTTTCTCTAATTTGCAGAGGAAAAAAACAGAATCACACTGAATTTTCTTGTACTGTATATGAACAAAGTTTCAGACATTAAGCTTGTCTGTCTAACGTAAAATCTGAGGTTTCCCCTTGGATGCAAAGTACACGAGCTCCTCACTAAAAGTCAGCATATTCATCCTGCATAAAATTCATATTACTCTTTTTCTTTTCATCATTTGCAATTCTCGCAGATACAGATACTAAAAAAATTCTGAAGAAAAGTTCAAAAATTTACATTTACGTCTTCAAAAAATATAATGGAGTTATGTGCAAGTAACTTCTCTGATCAAAATAACATAAGAAAGCTTAGATGAAAAGTGTAGGCAAAAAAAACCCACCTCTAAATTTGTTTACCTCTAAATTTCAAAACAATCTCCCACCTTCCTTAGCTTGCCTGACAGAGGTGTATTCAGATTCCAATTATTCAGATAAGGAGTTATATGTTTACACAAATCTCATGGCAAAAAATTTATGAATGTAAGACATATGTGAGGACTAGAAATGAAAACTAGGCTACATATAGATACTATAAGTGAAAGATATCACATGATAAAGGCCTCTTACTAAACGCCACTTATCCTCTAGAGCTTGAATTTATAAAAAATATTTAATCATTCTGCACTAGAAATCCCTTTCAAAACAGAACTGCCTCCTATAACCTTAATGTTCTCTTAGTGTTCAGCTTTACAGTACTTATAATTTAATCACTGATGATCAAAAGACAAGTGCTCACAAAATGCTCAGAGCTTTAATTCATCATGTTCTAAATTCCTAGAAATTAACAGAAGGAATTGAAGGAACTTGATCTCAGAATAAACTGAACTGCAAGCACACATTCATGACCAAGTTCTACATAATGCTGCATCAAGGATGGCTTATGGAAATGCCCAGGGCTGGAAGGAAGGAACAAATGAGGCTGCTTCTTTCTCAAAACCCCACAGAACTGTTTTCAGTTTTGCTGGAATTCCTGAAATAACAACATATGAGATAATAGCGTTTTCAGGAAAGCAAGATGAAAAAGATTCTGAGTGTAAATAAAATAACAATACAGTACTACACATGAATATTAACAGTATTAAAAATATTTGCTTTTGAAAAAGGGATACTACAATGCAGAGACAATGTATTCTCAATAAAAACAAACCCTGCCCCCCCCAAAAAACAAAACAAAATAACAAACAAACAAACAAAAAAACACCACACCAAAACCAACTAAATTAAAATTAAATCTGTGGTCCTGCAGTTTTGGGTTGTGTTGTTTTTTTTTTTTTTAAAAACTCAAATGTTAAAAATATGCAAATTCCATGTGACTTAAGCATTCTAAAGAGAAATAAGACTTCTTGCGTGAATAATGTAAACCAAAACATTTAGAGAAGAAGTTTTTGTTTAGGATGAAACTGATTTTGATTTATTCAAATGTGAAAAAACCACATTTCATCTACATCTGCTATTTGTTTTTCATCTTCTACAGAACAAACTTACAAGAAAACTCAGACTTGCAGTAAAACAGCAAAGAAACAAAAAATCTGAACTTACAGTAAGTCCTTTTAGGTGAAGTTACTGAGGCAGAAAATACCAGCAAAGTCAATTAAACACCAAGACTGCTTCAAAAGCGATTGGAGTGCTCACGGGGATAATAAGCACATACACAGCACACAGTAAATAACTGTGCCCTTTGTATGACTGACTACCTGACAGAACTCATTTAGTATTTGAACAATCTCTGCCAAGGCTCTACAGTTATTATTAGCAACAAAATCTTTCTGACAGCAATAATGCACAACTTGCCACACCAGCTATGCAGCACAGACCATTCATGCTGCACTGCAATCACAGGGCCACTTGAACTATTTCCTTCAAGTCATAGAAAAATAGGAGGTTCATATACAGAAAGCATTAGTTCTGTTAACAACAGAAGCCTAAGTCTCCTCAAAGAGATTAAGACAGCAGGGTATTGTGGCTCTCTTTTTACAAAGACCAAAAATTCGACTGTCCTCAAGCATAAATCAGACTTGAGAAAGGGAGACATGCTTTTGGTATTTGGGACAGCCAATGAACAAGAAACCAAACAACAACAGCAAAAACCCACTCCAATTATCCCCAAGCAGGACTCACCTGAGAGTTAAGCAGAACTCACATAACTCACCTCAGCTGCTGAACAGCTTTTATAAAATCTAATTGAAAAACGGCACAATTTCCAAGGCTTCTATCTTACCCTCCACTGTTAACATAGAAGTTGTGAATGATCTGAGAACTGAAGCTCAGAAATTTTCATGACCACATTTGGTCTGTTTCATCAAAATTATTCATGCACTTAATACCTCAACAAATTAGACCAGAAGGCAACAAGTATTTTTAAAGAAGATCACTGAAAGCACTTCATAAAACATTATGGTTTATAATACAAAGCTTGAAATACCTGAGCTTCTGTAGTACATGTGGCTGTAGCCCTAAACTACAGATTTTCTTTGCAAATGCATGATTAGGCAGAAGCAAAGTCTTTCCTGAAAAGGGGCATCAAGAGGCCATTTACATGTGTTTTGTTTAAATTCCAGTAAAATTGATAAAATTCTATAAACATTCTTTTAATTGCCCAGCATATAAATCAATAACTCAGCTCCCTAGAAACAAGATTGGCAAAAAGTGATATAAAGGATATTATAATCCTGTTAAAATTTGATATGAACAACATTGTAAAGTTTATTTTACTGTTTGTGGTAAGCACTTGACAATTATGAAATATTTACTGTATGAGCTCAATAACAAAGTCTTCAAATCTGACAAAGGACTAAAATGTTTATATTGGCTAACCCTCAAGAAGCAGCTCCTATTTTAGAAGGTATAATAGAAAAAAAATCATGTCAACTCCAAGTCAAAAGTGCAAACAACAGAAACCCCGTTTGAGAACAAAACATATTTGAGCAAATACGTCCAGGAATTTTATTATTTGTTGAGGTTCATCTCATTTAAATATCTGATCTATTTTAGATATCCATTTTTAGCTGAGATTAATCAAGTCTCAGCAACATCTTTCTATTCTGACCATAAAGGTGGGTCTTACTTGGTTAGCACCATCACATCTGTTATACCTAGCGTTCTATTGCAGCTTCCACAAATAGGAACTCCTAAATCTGCTTGTTATATCTTTTGTTCCATGCATTCCTTCTGAAAAATGCATTGAAATAGAAAGCCATCATCTTATAGTTGAACCAAGATTCTAACCAATATTTTGAAGTTATCATTTATTTTGCTGCTGGTTTACCAGATTTTCTGTCAGATACAAAAATTCAATTCAGCATTTCACAGTGAACTTGGTGAAATCAATTTCTACAAGGTTTCAAGTCATCCAGAAGCAAACCTAAATTAGGTATAACCATCTCCTTTTGTACTTGCCCCTAGAAGTATTTTTTATTTCAGATTTTGAGCTTTGCTTTCTGCTCCCTGGACCCCATAAACTCATCTTGAACTGATGAGAAACCTGGTTTTAGACACTGAATGAGAACTCTCAAAATGCTGTATGTAGAACAAGGGAGGTACGCAAGTGAGTAGACGCACTAGTTCCTCAACCCCATCCAAAAATAACTTTATGACTGACAGCTTTTTTCACAAAAATCTTTCCCTCACTTACATCTGATCGAAGAGCCTAAAGGTGCTGTTGTTGTCACCTTCTGTGGGTGCACAAGAAAAGCAACTCTTCCTCTGATCATACCTAAGCAACTGGGTTTCCTCTTATTCCACTTATGTATTCTGGCAATGGAATTTTGTTTCACTTGCAAAGGAAACACTAACACGGCCTCAGAATTATCACACCTCCTGATTTTTTAAAGCCAGTTAAATACAAAAGGTTAGACAGGTAATGCTTGTGAAACACTGAACTCAGGAAAAAAAAGGCAGTATTTTATTAATTTTATTTTCTAAGACTTCTTACTGTATTAACGTGTCCAGTTAATGCCCAGCGATTTTCAGAAAAATGATCACTTAGGACAAATTACAGACTATAGTTTCTGGAAATCAATGGAACACAAAGATACAATATTTGTTTATCCTGTCAGATATTTCTCATAGACACACATTATCTGTCTTCAGAGTATCTGTCTGTCTAATTTTTAATTGAAATATTTGAATACAGAACCTTCTAAAATATTTCATATCAACGTTTTTTAAAAAGGACTGGTTATTATCTTCTCACAACAGAATTAAATCATTGCAACTACATCAACACTAACAGAAATAGTCCAGCACACAGACTTTTGACAAGGGAATCAGATGCACCATTCAAATTACTGCTACAGGTCTCTGGCTACATGAGTGACTTTCAAATTCAGCAATGGTTCATATAATAAATGGGAGAATTATGTACCACGAAGTAAGAAAACAGATCCCTCCTCATGCAATTACAGTTGAGTTTCACTATTCTAAGATATATTTTTCATCAATAAAATAAAAAACAAAATATTTACTTACATGGGGAGCATTTATAGAACCAGAAAATACAATACACCAAGTCTAAGCAATCCTGAACTTTCATATTATTAAAAATCCAAACAGATTTCAAATTAGTTTCTCATCTGACTCTTTACTTGTAATCATGTTTAAACTTAAAATTCTGAAACTTCAATATTCCCAAAATTAAAAGGCTTGAACTCTGAGTTAAATAGGTTCCATTTGATATGTCTGGTCTATTAACAACAACATACTCTTAAATGGAGTCGCAATAAAAAGCACAGAAACAGTGAAGACTTTAGAAATTACCCTTAAAGGAATTAATTTATTCTTTTTCGAAAAAAAATGTTAGAAACTACGAATAGTTTCTCTGTATGTCATCCATAATTTGCTTAAATTTGTCCAACTTCTCCCCTTCTTCCTATTAAGTCCTCAATTAATTGAGCTGCATTAATTCTAAAATGCCTTGGCTTCAAAAATGAAATCAGCTGCACAGCAAGTACTATTTCTAGGCACTCATTAGGTATTTTCAGGTGTACAAGAGGGACTCCAGCTTTTAGCTTACAATTTTATTTACTAGAAGAAAAAAAAGCTTCGAACAAAATACCTTTCCTACAAGCTGCTTCTTCCTCCATTTCAGACACTCTAATTCCTCTTCTGTATGTCTTAGTAGGGGGTACTCCTCTTCCTTGCCCACTCCACACTCTTTTTATTGCTTTAAATAGCCAGAGAGAAACCAGTTGTGTCAGATCCCTGCTCCATAAGGAATTCCCTGAGGTCTCCTTTCAAACCCAGATGCAAGAAAGAGATAAGCAGGCCGGGCTGGGAGCAGGACTGCAGCTGGGAGGGGACCATTAGCAGGTGAGTCTTAAGATCACCCCTCCAGGCTATTAAAACAGGACCCCGCAGACAGCCTGGCATTAGGCACTCTATTGGGATTAACAGCCAGCCCTCCGGATAAACCTTTAAACCCAATCACTCCACATCACACTTGTCAATGCCTTGCCTCTTGTCTCCTTCCACTCTGGAACTGAAAAGTCACTTCCCAAATCAACGCTAGCCCTTCCAGCATCCATCATCCCACTGTGTCCCTCTGTAACACGCCTCCATTCTGCCCAGTGGAGCGTGGCTCTACCTGCCTTGCTCTGCACCCCCGGAGCCCATGAGCCCAAAGGAGCTCAGTCTCCATTCCTACATTCCGCTCCCCCTGATCAGTCAGATGTAGCCACGAGCACAGCGCTGCTGGGCACCGCTGCTGCGGGGATGCTGCCCGGGGTGACAACAGAACGCGCTGCTGGCCGGCATCCCGGCATCCCAACATCCCGGCATCCCAACATCCCGGCATCCCAACATCCCGGCACCACAGGGCCTTTCCCAACCAAGCTGCTCCTCTCAGCCCCCTCATTCCCAAATAAATTTCATGTATTTAGGAAAGATATGAGCGAGGGTAGAAAAAAATTAGGGACATCTCACAACACAGAGGGAGGAAACTGTCCTTGTCATTGAGGCACATTACTAGATGTGGGGTTAATATTTTTTCTTGTCGCTTTTCTTTTATCCTCCTACTAGCTCCGACATTGTTCAAATTTCAGAGGTTATTTAAATGACTAAAGTCTTCTCAGACCATCAACAGAGTTCAAAAGGCCTATAAACTACCAAAGAGTCCAAGACCTTGACAATGTGATCTATTTAAAAAGTAAGCAAATAAGAGAAATTCAAATTAATTGTTGAAAGAGAAATCAATTAATTTTCTTCACTTGTGATGATTGCACAGAGGTGGAGAAGTTCACATGCATCATGAGAGACCTAAAAGATACACCTTAAAATGATGCATCTATAGGAGAGGTTAGAGAACAATTATACACTGTGAACAGTAACAGCTACTTGGGTTTGGACAGGAATCCTCTCCAGATTTCTACAGGATCTCAGGAATACAACAGCTACTAATCGAGATACCTGAGCTCAGACCAAGTTGTGTTATACTTGGGGTGTGAAGGAGGAAATGCGAGCTAAAGAAAAAAGGTGGGTAATTAGCATAGTCACGGCTCACAGCTATACTACCCAAATTAATCAAAATTGCAACCAAGATACAGTGGTCAACTGTGGCATTTAATGAAGAAAAATCCTCAAGTGCTGAAAAAGGATCATAGAGGTTCATAAGGAAGCTCAAGGTGACAGCCTACTGGATTTTTAATAGGCTTCAAACAAATTTTAAGAAAACTAAGAAACCACAAGTGACAAGATCTCCTGCAGGAATAAGCAGCTGATGGTCTGATTCAGCATGGTCCTTCCTACACTGCTGGGCTGCTTTTTTGAAAATGCTGATTTCAACACTTAAACATCTTACATTGCCTAGCACCACACTGTTCTACCAGATCTTGGTACACAAAATCAAACGCAACATCAGAAAATTAATTTTGATAAATTACTTTTTAAAAAATCATCAGAAATTCTTATTCCAAATTGTATTAATTTTCTCAAAAACACAATTGTTTGGTTGGGATATTTTTTGCTAGAGAATTATTGCAGACAGTTTCACTAGACTTACACATCAGGCCCAGAATGCAGTCATGATATAGTTTTTTGCTAGATTTGTTTAGAAAATATCCTTTGCTTCAGAAGTTTTAATAGAGCTTTGACAGCCAGAACAATTATTAACCTTTTCTGACTTGGTTACAGCCTTTCCACTCGATTCACGACACCAAGAATGAGTGGAAGTAAGCATTACCCACGAAATTATTAATTTGGCCAATGAGACTATTGTAAACAATTGGCTTCCCTATTTGCAACATGACTTCAATTGTATTTGTTTAGCTAAGCTGTCATGCATTTTTATTTTGTGTAAATGCATTTAAACTGTGACAGCTGCAGTTAGGCCTATGATGGCATGCATGAGGCAGAAAGAGCAGTGCAGGCATGTGACAGGAAAAACAATGTATTAAATGAATCTTACATAGCAAAATACTTCCAGTTTATCCCATTCTTAAGCATTACCCTGCTTCATAAACTATATCCCTAATGCCATGCTAGCGCTTTTCTCTCTTATTTTGTGTTTTAGCCAACCATGTAAAACAACCTGCCACGGCATCAGTTGTTCCACTGCATGAGACACACTGGTTGAAATGCCAGAATTTAAAAACATTTGTATATTAAAGCTGTGAGACAAGTAAGAATCAATGTTATATAAAAGTCTACCAAGAATCTAAACTAGTTTGCCTGGGTACAATCTCCCTGTACACAAAACATGACTAAATAAAATCTGTTAGTGAAAGGTGATAATTCGATCATATTCAGAACAATTTATAAAAGTATGCCTTGTAACCAAGTAACAATAATAATGACTTGCCTAAACCAACACTGTATAGAGTTCTTTTCTTGCTTGTTTAGGGTTTTGCCTTTGTTTATTGAAACTACTAGTCACAGATTTTAAAAGCTGTTGATCAAATACCGTAGGCGAGTGCACCACACAGCAGCTTCTGGCCATTACATGCAGAGAACAAGATTCCTTGCTCCTGTAGTGTGGGGTAGGGATGCTCCACAGAAACAAGATACTCCTTGCCCAAATTCATGTTCTTGATTCTCAGAGACAAACCTTTTTATTCTTGCTTTGCATAGAGGAGAAGAATGTTAGCCCACGCTGGAAAGAGATGTGAAAACAAGCTGCTACATCCACAGAATAAGCCACTGGAGAATGTGTTTTTAAAACAAAGAAAGGACATTCTTCACTATCCTGCTACCCAGAATTTGAGTCAATGTTGTAGAACAATCTTCTCTTTTCCAGCATAGCTAAATTAACTAAAAAATACGCTAAAAATCTTCAAACTAGAGCATAGACAGACTGTAACACTTGGCACTGGGGGGGACGAAAGACTTTGCACAACCACAAGATCATTCAAATCTGACAACTTTTACTCCCAAGTTTCACTCCCAAGAGTGGTGACAACAAAAGTCAGAAAAGACTATAGAAAGAAATCTGCTCTGGTCTTTCTCCAGAGTTACAGTCTGCACTAAATGTGTGATCTAAGCGATTTAGCTACACAATTATAAACAAAAGTGGCGTGGATTTACAAGGCTTAGGCATTTTCAACCAAATTTAAACTTTGTTTAAATTTGTTTACTGCAATTGTGTAAAGGATTTATGATTCAATGTATCCTAAAGTGGAAAAACAGAAAATAGTTGAATCTGGAAGACTTGATCATGCATCTTGAATTTAATAAACCTTTGAGTCTTTGGAAAGTAGATAGTCCTTTCATTTCAAAAATTAAAGAGAAATATAAATTTATCTAACATAGCCCTGGGGCACAGAGAAGCAGGCATGCTGCATTATCCAAAGTTTGACCTAACCACTTGGGTTTGCAGTGCATTCTACTCAAGGATGCAAAAATGGCAACACCAATGCAAGGGAAAAAAATCTATTCCTACAAAAAACACACACAGTTGTCCAATAAAAACAAAATAAACAAAGACAAAAAAACCATAGTCTATTCAGATAGAACATAAGTTATCACAGTATGGAGACAGTGCAAGCAATCTGAATTTTTAATCTACTAGAATTCATCAGTGTATTTAAAACAAATTAATTTCATGTTTGTAGAACATCTTTTTATTTTTCAGCCATGTTGTGATTGGCCTTCTGAAAGCTAATCTAAACTGTCTTCAGTCATTTGAATTGGATTTTTATGCCAGGAACTTTGAAAATAAAAACAACTGATGGTGTGTGAATCTTTGATTTGTCTATATCTATTTTTTTATTTGTTGGGAGTTGTCTGCAAATATAAAATATGCTTACCAACCACCTTCAAAGAGATATTCTTCCTTTAGATTAGAGAACAAGTTTTATTCATGAACAAATTCAGGAATGCTTTTATTTCATATCATCTAATAATACTATTATTAGATGATATAAAATCTGATTTTTCTGAACTGAGAAGATGTTGCCTAAATTCTCTTTTAATTTCAGATGACAGCTCTAAATTTTTAGAGTTACACATTAGAGCATAATAATTTGGAGATACAGATCACTAGCCACTTCTAACATTACAGGCTGAAAAATGTACATAAAGACAAAAAGATCTTCACAGAATTCCATAGTTTCCAAATATAACTTTTCTAATCTATTAATTTTAAACATTGTTTAGATATGTTTTCATGAAAGAAAGGGCTTGACAGTGAATGGAATAACTTTCAGGCTGTCAGCTTACATAAAGACACAACAGAAACAGCTGAATCATTTTTGTTTTTCCTTGGAGGTCAGAGGGCTATGGAAACATTTAGAAAAAAATCAGTCCAAACTACCATAATTCAGATATTTTTATCCTCCCACAACTAAATTCTTTTTTTTTCCACCAGCCACTTGAAATAAGTGCAGATTAATCCAACTGAACAGCTCAAGTTCTTCATGTACCAACAGATCCTTGGTTTGTGGGCAGCTTCGTGCTTCTCAGCTCTGATGGATTATTTCCTACTAAAGGCAGCAAGAAGAGTGCAACACATTGCATTTTGGGGGTTAGTGGGGTGTGAGAAAAAGAAGACAGTAACACACAGTGAACTCCTATCTTCATGATGCACGAGAGAGATTATCTACTCATTTTAACTAAACCAAGGATGTAACTCAAAGCATTAAGCTCCAGAAGAACTTGCTAACTTTAAATGAATATGGCTTTTAACTTTGGGAAAAAAATCAAATAAATAAAATTTGGACAGGAAAAAAATTCCTTTATATGTAATATTCACTATTTCATAATTAGCCTCTGTCTTCAGTAATTTAAGTAGAAAGAATTCAGTAGGAAAAGACTTCCTGCCTGGCAGACAACCCTAGCTTATCCTAAAACCCCTACAGTTCAGCCAGGTACTTGGGAATCAGATCAGTACTTCCCAGTTGCCTCTCACACACATTGAGACAGCCGTTTTCACATTAGCCCTCTGGCAAGCTTTCCCTCCAGAGCTTATGAACATCTACAGGACTATTTTTTCCCTATGGCAGGTACATTTTACAGCAAGAATAGCAGTGGGTCATAATCTATTCATAAACCTGTTCGGAAACACATCTGTATACTTTATAAACAAAGGTGAAGTGACTTCCTGTAGTCCATTTCTGGCTATTAAAAGAAAAGTCTGAATAATAATGCAGGTGATCTATAAAATAGTGTTCATTGTAAAATAATCTGCCACTTGCCAGAAATCAAATTATTCTTATTTTATACCATTATGAAATAAGTTTTGTAAAAATTAGAAATTATGGGGGTGTATGCAAAAGAAAAAGTATAGCAGCAAAAAAAAAAAAAAACAGTAGATCATGATGAATAGAAAACACAACCTTTAAGGTCACAAATATATATATTTGGGGCAGTCAGAACTCCTTGGACTTACTGCAAGTGGTGTTCTTCTCACACAATCCTTTCTTTTTAAAGAATAAATACCATGACTCTTGAAAATAGCAACTACATCTAGATACTACCACAGAAACTTTTTTCTTTTTTAAAAATTTAATTAGCATACACAACTGTACACATAACAAGACACAGTTACTTATGCTTCTTAAATATGATTCAAACATTAAATAAATATTTTACTTGAAATTTTGTTTAAAAGAATAGTTCTATGTAGCGAAAGACTAAGGCATAGGTAGTTGCACTAGGTTATAAATAAATAAAATAAAATTTTTAGAATATCCATATTTTAAAGCTATGCCAAGGCTAGAAGTAATTGTTTCAATCCTGCTACAAAACAGACAAGATGCTTTAAAGACAATATTTTGAAATAAGAAGACACAAAGATCTGAATTCTCTATGCACTGTTTGCGTTAAAAGGGAAAGAAGAAATATCTTTTTCACTTGTTTTACTACAGTGTTATTATTTTACAAATGAGTTGGTCCTTAACATCTTCTCTCAATGCAGCCTATACTAAATAACTAATCAGACCATATCATTAAATAGACAAACATCAAATGCCTATGCACAGACTGGAAATGAGACATGTTCAGCAGCTATTCAAGTATCCTTTCTTTTCCCAGAATATCTACCGGTGTTCATAAATTTTCTCGGTTCTACCTTCTTACTTTGCCTCTGTGTATTAGCTTAGTTCAGAAAGTCAGCATGAGCCATAATGCAATATCAGGACTTTTACTTTTTTCACTAATCAAAGATCAAGTATTTACCTTCCACAAGCATGTCTGGCACATCTGCTTGATATCTAGGGCCCACTCTGATTTCTCCCTTGTCTGCTAAAAGCGTTTTCAGTGATGGATCATACACCAGTGAATAAAAAAAAGCATCCTAAAAAATAAGACATATTTGCAACAGCATAATAGTTTTGTAAAATTAGGTTTGCAAATTTGTAACACCTTCCATTTGAAAATCTGCATACTTTACAGAACACAGATTTGGTACATAAATCCTTATTTTACATAATACAGGTGTTTCATGAGTGCTTTTAAAAGGCTAATTAAGACTTCCTCATTGTTAGGACATACTTCAGAACAGAGCAATAATTAAGATTTGTACATAAAAATATATCAATGTATTTGAAGAGAATTAATGTTAACTGCTTTCTGAATTTAACATGTTTGCACTCATAAGTATCTCTACCATACTGACTTTCCATTAGAAATGAATCCCAAAATAATTATAAAAAAATTATAAATAAAAATAATAAAACACGGTCGGTGTCCACCCTTCTCAGGCACTAAAACAAGATTGGCAAATGTGGTATAGTCACATAAGTATAGGCCATGTCCTGCTATCAAAAATATTTTTACTGATTATCAGTGGTTTGGTATAGAAATTTAAAAATAAAGACATGTTAATTTCAGTTAGAAAACACTGCCTTCCTGATGCTCTATCAAGACATTTCACAGAAATATAGGTTTATTTTAAAGGCATCTTTTGCAATCTTTCAAATTCTTGGGGAATTTTCTTCCTCTCTGGTAAACCATCCTAAGTATCTTCCAGAGGAAGGTGAGGAGATACTTTCCATACAATAAAAGAGAAAAAAAGGAAAAAAATATGGAGAAAAAAAATAAGCACCATATGAATTCTCCCTTCAATATCCACTACTGGAAAACATCTCTATTTTCATCTGTAAGATGCCATAAATTAATTATTTTCTAAATACAAACAGATTCATAATAACCCATCATTTAAGTATGTAAATTACATTTTTATCCAACAATACTGTTTAAATCCATTTTTGAACAACAGAATTTTTCTAGCCTATCATACTAGATATGATTTTCAAAGTATTGTTTGCCCATTTGTTAAAAATACAGAAAGAATAAACTTATCTCAATGTTTACTTAAACAGAAATCACAGTTACCTCTTTCTCCAGGTATGACAGCACCGATTCTGTCTCATTCAGGAGTGCAACACTGCATTTTCCCCTACACAAATGATAAGCAAGAACAGTTACCTTGTAAAAAGTTCAAATTTCAAACAGAGTTACTTTCAAGAAAACAATCTAAATATACTTTCAACTTCTACACTAAAAGGATAAAAACATTAAAATATATAAAAATAACATTGCCATACTTTAATAACATCAAAATTAACATAAAAGCAACAAAACAAATGGCTGCACTGATCCAAGCATTCAAATGCATTGGAATTCCACCAAACTGGGAAATAATTCCAGTAACAGAGAAGCAGAAAAAGAGGTACAATGGCAAACACTAAATACACACACAATTAATAAAAAGGCCTGGATCAAAGAAACATCACCTCCAAGTGACTTATCTCCAGTAAGTTCAGTGTATAATTTGAAAACAAATACCCCAAACTAGAAAGAATATAAGGCTTTACTTTTAAAGCTGTAAAAACAAAGCACTTTTCTCTTCTGAATGACCTTCCCATGTGTAACACAAGTAGTCAATGCAATGGGACTCTGACCTCACCACCCTCTCCCCCCTTCTCATCACCATCTCCCCCAGCATTGCCTTGCCTCAAATTCCTCCGTCTCCAGCTTCTCTGCAAAGAACTTGCAGAATTATTTTTAACAAATGGTATTTTAAAGAAACACTCATGGATGTGGATGAAAAATGTTGTGTGCTGAATCACCTTGCTAGCAACTCGCATTTTTATAATTTACAACTGAACTACCATTTTTTATATATATATATATATATATATATATGCGTGTGCATATATACGTATATGAAGATATATTTATTACACCTTACGTAGCACCTTGAATTTCATGGACCAAAGTTTTATTCAGTTTAATTGGTATTTGCCAGGAGGTTCCTGCGGCCTTATACATCCAGCTACTGCAACTATGAACACCCATCTCCCATCTTTCCTCATGGAACAGACCAGAATACAAATAGAGAAAGAGCAATTGTTTGAAGAGATTTTCTTCATTTTGAGATAACACCAAAATGGGTATTGTAAAAACCTGTCATTCTGTCAGGGAGTGCTGACTAAGCTGGACCAGAGGTATTAGATGCCAATTGCTAATGGCTCATCATTAAGTGAACATACCCAGCTAATGCCTTATTCATTGCCACTGCACATCCTGGGAAAGGGGGGTAAGCCACACATTACTGTCCTGAACTTCTCTTCATTGTCATACCTGTCAGGAGAACCACAACACCACAGAAAAATGGTGGGAAGAGGGGGAAGAAAAGTCTGACCACAATACACAACAGTGGAGGAAAATCCTCCTGCGGCAGAGAAGTAGGAAACCTTCTAGATACCCCATCACATCTTTCTTTGAAGGTTTTCTTGAAGCTTTTGGCCTTGATAATTACAGAGCATTCACTTCTAAAAATTAATTGCGCTGCAGCATGAAGTCAGTTTTCCAACTTTATTTTAACATTTTATTGGGTTTTTTTAGCGTAAAACGCTAACCAAGAGTTTACCTTTCCAGTCTGCTTCTATTCCATGCAGCTTGAGTATGCACTCGCTCTCTCCACTACAGCCTGCCCTTATTTAACTCCAATTACAACAGTGCAACATTCATTGCTCCACTACCATGATGACTGCAAAACTATTTTATTGACCAACCTCATCTTTTATTGCTGGTCCGCTAAAAAATTCATCTTATTTCATTAAGATACACGATTAATCCCTGCAGCACATCTTCTAAGCGAGTGAATTTCTATTTGATGCTACAGTTTTTGGTAGGTACAGAACTTTAACATCTAACAGCTGGAGTCACACAGAGGTAACATTTTGTATGCATGTATGACCTCTCATATGCATGGACTTGTGTCTCAGTGAAGACAGTACTAGACTTACAGCAGACACTAAATAGTAAAACAGGTAAATCACAGAAGTATTTCTACTTTTCATTCTCTATACTACAGTTACCCATTTCTATAATCTAGAAACCTGCAATATTTAATATAAGCGATTTAGAATCTTTACCAAATTCATAAAAGCTTACTGTTCATGTAACTCGTCCCCTCTTTCTTTCCCATCAGAGGAAAAGCTTCTCTGTCTAGTTACAAATGCTCTGCTGGGTTGAACCAAGCATCTAGTTCATTGTATTGTGTCCAGCAATCGTGGCTGCTAAGGAGATAACTTAAGTGAATATTGATTTGCAGTAATATAACCCTTCATATTCTCCAACCACCACTGCACTTTTCACCCTTTCTTCAATACTAATAATCAAATGCCCTGGAGAAAAAGTTAATGTCATTTAAACCACATTACAACGTGACTTGGGACTTAGCTCTTTAAGGGATGTATCTGAAAACCCATAGCTTCTCTGAATTTAAAAATAATATTTTTCTCCTTACAGTGTTCTGGAGCTTTATTCTTTAATGTTTTTAAATTATTTCAGATAATTGGGACAGATCAAGCTATATCAAATAAATAATCAATATAACAGCATAAAACCTGACTGTTCCAAATAAGACAGAGAAAAGAAAGGGGGAGCTAGCTACCTACAAAAATCAATGAAAGTGAGTGTATGCTGCATTTAGCAGATTATAAAATCAGCTACACATCAAAATAAAATGATACTCCCTTCTTTCAGAAATCCAACTATCTTTACATTTTGAGTATTATTTAGATTAGTGGCACACAATGCCACAGGTTCATTGTTCTGCTGGAATCTCCTGCCTGAAACGCGTCACTAAACTGAACTCAGGTAAAAATCACAAAGAATCGCCCAGTTTTAAATAAATTACATATATAAATAAATAGTTTCCTACTACTTTTCCACATATGAAACCTTCCTCTTATGAAACTCTGATTTAAGCTGTATTCCTCCAACAAGCAGCATTCTTGACTTAGCTGGTATTATCAAGGTGAATTATTAGTTAACAGCATCAGAAGGTCTCAATGTTAAGAAAACATGTCTGAAAGGTCTGATTTTGACCATTTTCTTAAATTAAAAATATTCAGATTTTTTTTTTTTACTTCCTACAGAATTAGGCAAAATTTATCTTGTAGGAATGTTGAGCGAAAGTTTCAGCAACCTCAGCAATGCACAAATAACACCAAACAGAAAAGTAAGTTAACTTTTATGTCTTCATTACAACTTAATTTTGATGAGATTAAGTTGCCCCTTCAGAATCCTTTCTGCTCTTAGATGTACTTCATATTTAAACTGGCCACAAATAGAGTTGTTCTACTGAGCTGACAACAATGCCAACAAAACTTATGTCATTAACTCAGCCAGCAACAAAAAGTAATTTAGAGGTCTTGCAGTAAAAGGAGACAATAAAACTTGCCTATACATATATGCTCCTGGTATTGCCAGTTTCTATAATACAGACCACTTAGGATTCAATTTCTTCTCCTGTCCTAGTAAGCAGAACCACATCTCAAAAGGACTGAAAGTCCTTTTCACATGCTACACCTTTTTTCACTCTCATTTGTTAGAAGATTTTGTGGGCTTGTAAATTTTTTTGTATGTTCCAGGTGACTTCATCTGTGAGTTGACAATTCCTGATCATTTACACCCATCAGCTAAGGGATGCCTGACAAGCTATTTTTCCACACCTACAGGCTACTTCCATACCTCAGGGAAACCTTTCTGCTACAATACAGAAATGAGACTCACATTGTCTCCAGGAAAAAAAGAAAAACAAAAAAAACCACCAAACCTAAAGTGCCTTAATGATTTTGTAGGAAAGGATTTCTTCAACAGCCCTAGCAGAAACCCAGGACCATACAGTCCCAAAAACAAAACTCTAACCATCTACAGCCAAAACCTCAAAGGACAGAGACACTAATGAAGATTAAAAGGAAATTGTAAGAAATACTAGTTATCATGGTAGATAGAAGTCTCATTGTGGGGAACATAAGGATTTGTTCCCCCTCTCCCCCACAGTCATTTTATGGAACTATTTTTCCTGGGATGGGTGGGAGGCAGTTTACTATGGAACAAAGAAAAGGAGAATTAAATTCTAAGAAATAAATGACAGCTTTGTGAGGCACTCATAGGTCAGACTGTCTTGGACAATTCAATATGGAACTCATGAAAATCAATACCCTACATGAGATGTCTGTTACCATGCCAGTCCTGAAGGAGAGATTTCACAGAGAGGATGCTGAGGTAATACCTAAGAGATCTTGAAAACTAAAGAGATAAAAATGTGCCATGTTTCAGTGAGACCAAACAGAGGAATGAAAAACATGTGGGAACTTACTTCAGACCAGAATGTGACAACAATCAGTATTTAGATGAGAGAAGGACAAGACTGCCCTTACTAATCTGTTAAAATTAAGGCAAAAGATGATAATAACCATCTCAAGAATTTAAGTGGCATGAAAAACTGTTGTACCAAGGTTATTATACCAGACAATGTTATGAAAAAATTTCAATACAGTCTGGTTAAACAACCTAGAGCAAAACACCAAATTGCCCAGAAGATAGACTGAAATGCCTTCTTGTTTGCACTGTCTAGGTAATTGTTCTTTAATGAGCTTTTTCTTAAAGTAATCAAAAATATAGATTAAAATCTTTATCAGATATTTTACAAGCTGATGCAAACACTTATACTTTAAAACTGTCAAAATTAATCAAAATCAACAGCATCTGCCTCATCTTTTACAGTGCCTATTCATTTCAGCCCTAACTTTTAAACCAGTGGAAGCCTCTACAATTCCCGTTCTGCTGTTCTGACAGGTTATTTCTTCATGTTTTCACCAGATGAGTAAGACAGCCCATGAGACACAATTTTTTTAAAAAAGAAATATTTCTTGGAACAGGAGGTATGCAAAAAAAAAAAAAATTATAGAAAGAAATTATAAGAAACAAAATATCTGCTGCCTGTTAACCAGCATGAATGATAGGAGTGGAAAAGGCAACCTCATGGGTTTAGTACCAGGCCAACAGAATCTCCTATTGGAATGCAGATGTAGCCTGGGTGACAATGATGCAGTGCAAGAACTCTCAGAACTAATTGCTCTGGGTTCCCATCAAGTCAATGAAAGTTTACATGCATTGCTAATTCAGATAGAAGCTGAATAAAGAAAAAAATACATGCAGGCATAACCCCAGATACTTGGAAATAACAATTATTAATTGCCCTCCTGAAAACAACAGAATTATGTTGGATAATTTTGTACAGATATATACCAATTGTATCTTGATGATCTGCATCAAGAAACGTTAGTGTCTCAACAGACATATGGAACACAGAAGCATGAGTCACTAGCTAGACAGTCTGAGAATAAAATAACAGGAAAGAATATTAGGAAATATTATCCTTGTGAGAAAAATCTGATTTGATTTTAACATATGCAGTTATTTCAATGACAATCAGAGATTAAACACGAAGGTGCACAATGAACAGGGGTAGAAAGGAGCAGGTGCAGGAGTTAACTCCACAGTTATCTTTGTACATCAGCATAAAGTTAAAAAATGGGGGGAAAAGGTGCAGATATTGAATAAAGGAGGAGAGCTACCTGAAAAAGCAACACTTTTTTTCCTGAACTGTCTTAAATGAGAAAGTGTTTTGAAGAATTCCTATGAAGCATCCACTTTGAGGCAAGTCTTCATGCCTTACAAGCAGCCTACACCACAATGATGATCACCAAACCACAGAGGGGGAACTGTGGAGTCCAAAGAGCTTCTACTAATTATAGGAAAATGATTCCCCAGTCACAGCAAGCCAATACTAAGAGTACTAGTGTATTTTACTTTGAAGCAGTTTAAGGGGCACAGAATGATGCTGACAGACAACATACCAATGTCTTTATAGAAAATTTCAAGTTCTCAAGACTGCAAAGAGACTAGCTAGGGAGCAAGCTGTTGCATAACACTAAACACACACAAAAAAATAAAAACATTATCATAGTGATTGAAACCTGTAATGGATTCCTAACTAGGATTTGACTATTGAAATATTCAATCAATATCTAGAAAAAATTGTATTGATTCATAATTAATGGACTCAACTTTGTCTCTGTTAATTTACAGAGCCATCTCAAACATGAGTAAGAAAACACAAACAACAAACAAAAAATATTTGATAGGTACCTACTGCTGGAATCTGTGCCACTGACAAAATAATACCAATCTTGTAAAGAGTACAAGATTGTGTATCTGTGACCAAAAGATAAATCGGTAAACTTGGTATTATCTGATGAACACATGCTTGATCAAATAAAATTAAAAACAGAGTGCACAGCAAACTGATTTATGCATATCTAAATGAACTAGCAAATGCCTGGCATCTAAACATGTGCATAGATCATACGGATGGCCCAGGATTTTGATACTGCATGTGGCTTTTAGTCAAAAAATTCAGAGTTTTAATTTTAATTAGAGCTGGAGTGCTAATTTTGTGCACTACAAATTGGTAAGATTTAGAGTCTCTTAAAGTAAATGTGCCCAATTGACATGGATTTTAAAGTAATTAAAAGGTAAATATTTTCTCATTGTGGCCACAGTAAAACTATGCATTTTGATATCTCAAAACAAGCATAACTGTAGATGTACTTTCTGTAAACTGGAAACTACATTGTTGAATTCGAGTCATTGATATTTTTTCTCTAGGGATTAATTCATGCTAAAAAGTAAAAGAATTGTTGCCTTTTAGCACAGCAGCAGTAGTGCACACAAACTGAACAAAACCACAGAAGGCTGGTTAGGAATGATTTCCCATAAAATCATGAAACCTTTTAGGTTGGAGAACACCTTTAAGATTATCAAGTCCATTACAAGCTGCCCAACTCAGAAGCAGCACACATCACTCCATGCAACTAAAAGTAAAAGTTTTGTGCCCTATGAAAGGCTCCTACCTCGTAATTATGTCACCACAGGGAAATATGCACTGGTTTTCAGATATTTAAAAGACAGTTTTACACTGATAAATACATTTTCTTACACTCTTACTAGTACTGGCTATTCATCATATGAAAACACGATTCTGTCCTGAACCATATTTTCATTTTAATTCAAGTAAGAATAATCTGAATTCTATTGCAAAAGAAAACAAAGAAAAAAAAAGAAGAAAATGGTCAGACATGCTTCAAAAGTCCCTTTGCTCCAAATAAACTAAGTCCAGAAGGGAAGAATACCTTGCTTAACAATTTCAATTATTAGGTAAGTACATGCCTATGTAAAACAAATTCACTCCTTATACAGTCTGATTTATGCCAGAAAATAATCAGGCTTATAAAGTTAATAGTAAGCTTTTAAAAAGCTAAAAATTGTACATATACTCACAAATACTGCATGCAGAAACTTCTAGTTTGCCTGTAAGGCCAAAGCTAGAAATCCCGAGGTAACACCACTAAATTCTAAAGTGCCCTGTCTTGAAAAGTAACACTATAAAATGACCTGCCTTATGTGTCTTGAGCTTCAAACCATTTGAGTGAAGGAATCCCACAATCAGAAAAAAAAACTATTTCTCTACACCTTAGTTTTATCACACAGCTTTCTATTTTGCTGTTTTTTCTTCTTCATGATCTCATCAGGATTCACTAACATTGATACTTCAAACAACTGAGTCATTTATAACACATCTAAAGAGCACCACACAGTTACAGTTTGTAAGTATGACATGTTCTCATAAACTGCACTTTCTTAAGCTACTTTTTCTGCTACATCTACTAAGTGGTACCAATCAAAGTTTCTTTAGTCTACACAAGAGTAAGGGTACCATTTAACAATCAAAAAAACCCCAACCACCAAAGTAACAAAAAACCACCAAACAAACAATTAAAACTAACAAAACATCAAACTGAAAAAAAAAAAAATTAACACTGTGTTCTGCATTCTTTTAATGATCAGAATAATGTCAAGAGGGAAACCAAGATCCTTACAGACTGGTAATTTAGAAGTTTAAGTACATTCTTTTTGTACATTTATATGTAAAAATATGCAGAGGGTACAAATTTCTTAATAAAAATTGAAGAACTCTTCTCATTATCTGTTTGGATGATCTTTAATGTCACATATGCATAGGCATTCTGCAAAAACACTCACATTCTCCCCAGTCATATTAATAAGCTTTTAATAAAACTATCTTATGCAATCACAATTTTTAAGAGGCTCATGAAGCTTTTCTGTGTTGGAACAGAAGTAATAAACCATAAGACCATCTTATGATAGTTTTGAGGGTTCTTTTCTTGGTTTTGTCTTTTGTTTGTCAGCTTTTAAAATAAAGGATATGTTTAAGAATATTTCAGAATCAATGCTCAGAAAGTTTTTCTTTCATAGGTGCATAGAAAACTCGAATTTGCTGTTTATTCCAAGAAATAAATAGAATCCTCTAAAAACCATAAGAAACACTTAGTTTATCCAATTGCAGATTGAATAAACACTCCCCATTAAAGATTAAGGTGCAAATTTACTACAGTTATTTGAACAAACCCCATCATGACACCCAACAAGCATCAACATAATGCACAGATATCCTAGACATGAAAAATTAAATGCAAGAAAAAGAAGATTATTTTCTTTTTTTTTTCCTCTGAAGGGGGTGGAGGTTTTAGTTGCAGTATAAAGCAGCCCAAAAAATTCACACCTGCTTTTAATATGACACATGATAATGCCTGGTTTATGTATGCTTTACAAACACTTAAAATATCATCATCATCTTACATAAAAACCCCACAACCCCAAGACTGGAACGCCAAATAAGCAAACAAGAAATAAGCAAACAAGCAAATATACTTAAATGGTAAGATGAACCTTGATGTATGAATAAATTCTTCTACACAATTTATAATAAATATTTAACTTTAGAGAATTATGAACAAACGAACTTAGATGCTAATACATCTTTTACAACAATTTAAACATGTTTAATACCTATTAACTCTTGAGAGCTCAAGAATGAAAAATACATTCAAAGCCCAAATCACAAGTCAGATAACCCAATGCATCTCCAACACGATAACCATTTGCAGATTTTTGTACCCACTCTTACCCATGTGCTAAGTTTTATGGTGAATTTTGCAACACTGTCAGATAATTTCAGCTTTCTTAAAACTTTGATCATTCTTCCCCCCCCGTAACTTTTCATACCTTTCCAAAATGCTGTATTTGATAATGCTCAAACCTCTGAAACCCCAAGTACACAGCACTAGCTCAACTCAGCCCCTCAGGCTTGCACCACCTGCAGTGATCCTGGGCATTCACTGAGTGACATTAAGGATGGAGAGCAGCCCATGGAGCCCAGCCAGCAGGACAACTGCGGCAAGGACACGCGGAACTACAGAGCCTGGCAAAACTGCAGCATGCAGGGATTAGGAAGGAAGGAGATAATCCACTGGAGAAGTGTTACAGACTGCACACATCTGAGCAGACAGGGGAGGCAATAATTTCACTTGTAGCTTGACAAGTAGGCAGGAAGGTAAGCAGCCCTGTCTTTGATCCCCAGATTGATTCATGAGCTAGTGCCCTGCCACACACCATGACTCCAGAGCAAGCTAGGCAATTCCACCTTCTGAAACACATTCCACTGCAAGAACTCTGTCCACAATGCACAATTGCCACATTTAATTACTACACTACCCACTTCTAATTGTTTTCTATATCTGGCTCTTTGGGATATTTTTATGCCAAAACTTATGCTACTCCCTAAAGCTACTGAAATGGCATAGAGACATCTAATTTAAAGGAGAGACAAGATGAAGTCTAAAAAATCCCACTATTTCTAACAAAACAAATCACATATAAAAATAGTTACATATAATGTACATATAACAAAATAAAAATATCAGAATGAGGGATGAAACTGTATTTCACTAATACAAGAGCAAACAAATTACATCAGAATTATTCAAAACCCAGAGCTGCAGACCAAAAAGCTCCAGAATTAGACATGGACATTAAAGAAATCCATCCCACTAAAATAACTGCAAGGTAAGTCAACTATGAAGTAACAGGTGTATAAATGAGATAGCGCCGTATTTGGCATTGTGAACGAGAACAGAAATAACCTCAGTGATAGGGTTTTTATGGAGGGGAAGAGTAATTTCCTCTTTTTACTTATTAGTAAAAACTAAATAAGAACATATTCAGTAAAATTCTTTTACTCCTTCAATTACAACAAAAAAGGCAATTGGTCTCAGATACTTTTCTAGGCTGAAGATGTCAGGAAAAGTTCAAGATGTGTAGCCATCTTAAAATCGACTTGAACTCTTTTCTCTTCCTTCCTGAGGGGCAGAATTTGTGCTCTTACTCTTGAGAGAACTGATCTCCAATCTCCACCCTATACCACTGTACCATTTAATCCCGTGAATCCAGTTTTTCCTAAGGGCTAAAACTTCAGGTGCTTAAAGCAAAGGCCCACATGATGGAGCTAACCTGGTTTTTATTGCACAAATATCCCCTAGCTTTCTATATGGAGGCAGCTGGCTTGGTAGACCAGTGACAGCAGAGAATGTCATGGAACCTGACTTCAGCAAGGCCTGCGGTGTCCCAGTGTCCTGCATGCAGATTGGAAATATAGGGACTAGACAAGTAGACAATAATCTTGGAGAAAACCACCAGACTGGAAAGGCTGTGGTGAGTGATACAAAGTCCAGCTGGCAGCTAGTTACTGGGGGTATCCCCCAATTGCTGACCCTGGGAAAAACAGTTTAATACTTTTATTAACCCAAATACACTTTCAACCTAACCTACACTTTCACTATCATGCCTCCAGATGACATTAAACTGGATTTGTTCACTCTTAAGATATGACAACAAGAGGGAGAAATTCTACTGCTTTGTTCAATTAGGTAATGAAAAGATCAATAACTAAGATGGCACCAGGCTCCTTTCAGAGAAGCACAGTGGTAGGACACAAGGTAGTAGACGAAGTTTCAATGAATAAAATCCTAAATAGATGACAGGGGGGAAAAACACCAAAACAGACACCCAGAGAAGCTGTGATATCTGCATTCTTGAGTATTCTGGAATACTGATGGAAGCAAGCTAGAGGAGTGCCACCTTCTCAATATTTCTATCTTCTTTAGAGGACAAGTCAATTAATAAAAATTAAGAAAACTACTGACAATCACAGAGTGTGAAGACTAGTAAGTTAAAGAGCTAAGTAAGTAATACTTCATAGTGTATTTGTCTGCTTGTTTCTTTTTAAAACAGAGTTTCAAAACATTGTTGAAACATCAAGCTTGTTCCAGAATTTCTCTGGAAAAGGTCTTAGTAACACATGACAGCACAGTGCTACAACATTCATCTCTTCTGAAAAGTAGATGCAAGTCATCACTCTGCTTTTGCCTGCCGTGTTCTGGCCTGCACTGTGGCAGTACATGTGGCATGTACTATGAATTCACGTGTTTTTCCAAATAGTTCTTTGTGAACTATGTACTGGAGAACCTCTATTGTATTTGCTCCCTGAGCTGTGAGATGAGAAGACATTTACAAAACTTCTTCTATGCCATCTTCCCTCTGCAAGGAGAATACCTTATTTCAATATCTAAATGTCAAAGTAAGTAAAAGAAACAGCACAGGATTATTATCTCCATGCTATAGTTGGAGCAGCAGAAAATTGACAGTTAAATGACTTTCTCAAAGTCAGAACAAGTAGGTGAATAAAGCACAAGAAATTAATATAAAAATTTCCAAGTTCCAGTTTTTGTGTTATCAGCACGAGAGAGAAGCAACATCTCTTCTTTGTGGTGCCCAGTGACAGGATCCGAGGAAATGGCCTGAAGTTGTGTTAAGGAAGGTTTAGGGTGGATATCAGAAAAAGGGTTTTTACCCAGAGGGTTGTCTAGCACTGGAACAGGCCCCCCAGGGAAGCAGTCACAGAGCTCAAGAAGTGTTTGGAAAATGCTCTCAGGAACATGGTGTGATTCTTGGAGATGGTGCTGTGCAGGGCCAGGAGCTGGACTCAAGTGATGCTTGTGGGTCCCTTCCGACTCAGAATATTCTGTGATTATGTGATTTGCAAATAAGAGAAAATAAAGATGCACATACAATGTCCTTCTCCTGTTGAACAATATATACCTTCTTTTTCTGGTAGCTTCTAGACATTTATGGTCTGAAATAGCTGAGGGCAGCTGGATGTAATGAGAAAGTGAACATTCCTTTAGAATGCAATGTAAGAATGCATTGTTTCACGCTAAATTAGGGCCCCCCCGTCACTGTGCTATTTTTTTTTGTGTTTCTAGATCATCATCCCAACACAGAAAAAGTTTTCCTGACTGGTAAATAGAAGAATGACATAAGCACCTTCATCACTTACATGAAGTCAACAAACGCTTTTTGAGCTTTAGCAAGCCGCTTCCTACATTAGCATTAAAGGCAATTTAAAAGAATACTTGAAATGTTTCCGCAATATTTGGCCAAACTCAGCTATGACTTCTTCACATTTACTGAAGTTGGGGTCATTTTAATTTTACATGTATGCAGCCCTAAACTGCAGATCTGACCAATGAGTCACCACCTCCTTTCCAAACCTATCTGCTGTTTTCCAGGCCAGACAAAATGGTCAAGGTTCCTTTGGCCAGCAGAATAACTAAAAAATATTAGCTCTCCCAAATCAGTAACAGACTGACTTTCCCCCAAATTATCAACTGATGCTATCAATTGGCAAGCTAGAGCTCTGAGACTCTCATCCCTTCTAAGGCTTAAACATCAAGTAAAGAAGGAAAGTAAAGAAAGAAAAAACAACGATGCTTCCAAAGCAGTTCGTGGGACAACCTGGCCCAACTCAGCTGAGATCAATGACACCCTTTTGCAAGGACACAGTCCAGCAGATGGGCTACTGGCAGGCAATCCACCCAGCAGAACACACAGATAAATTGTATTCACTACTTCTTACCTGATATGCGTTGCTGGTAGGGACTCATATTGGCGAGAAAGGAAAAGCTCTCTGTGCTTCAACTGATGTTTCTGTTTATCAGTCAAATCAACCTCAATTGTAGTTTCAGATTCTTCTTCAACTTCTTCTGCAGAGAAGCAGAGCGTAGGTCGAAATTAACTCTGTTGCATAACATCATTGCAACCATTTCATTTGACATCCCCCCCACCCCTTAGCAACCTCCTTTAGTATTTCAAAGAAAAGATGAGTTTAACAAGACTACAGTTTATGTAACTTGACAGAATGTTAAGTATTTTGAATTATACACTTCTACTTCAACCCTTTAAAAATTTATGCTCCTCTCCTCTGTACTACGCATGATGTCTTTCACACAGTTTAAGAACAATCCTGTCAACATTACTCACTCCTTTTTCATCTTCTTTCCTCTGTTTTTTTCTCTTGGTTGCTGACCAGTTTTGGGGTTGACTTTCTCTTGCCACTATCACTACTACAAAAACTAAAAAACAGGACTCAGAATTTCTGGAGAAAAGTATGCTTTCTATGAACTGACATTTACTAAATGTAATTTCAGTCTAAGACCGCAAAAATCAGTCTAAGAAATCTGAAAAAGCCTAGCATCTTCCATTATGCAACTTTCTTAGATACTGACAACAAATTCAGTGTATTGGTGTGTTTAAATAAAATTTTAAATTGTTTCCATTTTAAGCAAGACAGGAAGAAATAAAAGCAGATACTAGAAAGAGTCACATATAGAATTGAAGGGCAATGTTCCCAATGCTTACTAACACATCACACAATGGCAGACTCTCCAAAAGAGCTATACTGGCATCTTGATGGCTGAAATCTGCCTTCCTAGTGGATTTTTGGGACATGTGGAACTTGAATCTATACTTCCTTTAGCTTCCCAAAAAGGGCAAAAAGTCTCTCTGAATAATGGATGCAAAAATACAGACCCTTTAAAAACTTCTCTAGGATTCGACAACTTTCTACCATCCATCATCTGCAAAACCAAGCGTAGTTTACAAAATATTTCTCAGAAATTCAACAAGAGAACCTCAGTATGAGATAGTATTTCATGTAGCTAGCTACAACAGAGGACCTCACCCTCTCTACTAATAATAACCATTTTTACAACCAACCTACAAACACTATTTCAAAAAGAAGCCTGCCTGCATCCTCATAGCAACCACAGTTCTCTCCATATGCAATGCTACTACTTTTTTTAACCATGCCTATGTGTAGTTCATTCCACTTCCAATAGTTCTTTTCACAAAAGTGATATAACAACATACCCTGATGTAACCAACTTCTTCAAACCCAATTCCACTCTAAGTCTATCTTGCTGTAGACAACCCCATCCCCTTTCCTGTTTTGGCATGTTTTGCAGAGAACGAGAGCAAGAAAACAAAAATGAAAACAAGGATTTCACCTATCTCATCCAACAACTCACAGACTCATCTGACATATGTACAGGTTCAAGTCAGAATATAACTCAATTGAGAATTATTTTGGCATCTATAATATGGACAATTAATAAATCTTAAATCTATGCCAAGGTGAAAAAAATTTTAATTAGGCAAGTAATTAATTTAAAAATAGAAATTCATGTTAAAAAGTTTATGTTTGTGCTGTTTTTGGCTGGGACGGAGTTAATTTTCTTCACAGTGGCTAGTATAGGGATGTGTTTTGGATTTGTGTTGGGAGCTGTGTTGATAACACAGGGATGCATTTTTTATTGCTGAGCAGAGCTTGCCCAGAGCCAAGGCCTTTTCTTCTCCTCATAATACTCCATCAACAAGGTAAGACTAGGGAGGCACAAGGAGCTGGGAGGAGACAGAACCAGGCTGACCCCAAAGACCAAAGGGATATCCACATGGCATCATGATCAGCATATAAAGCTAGTGTACAGAAGAGGGAAGTGGGGGCATTTGGAGTGATGATGTTTTTGCTTCCCAAGACACTGTTGTGTGTAACAGACCCCGGCTGTCCTGGGGATGGATGAACATCTGCCTGCCCATGGGAAGCAGCGAATTAATTCCTTGTTTTGCTTTGTTTGTTAATTCCAATTCTCCCTCCCATCCCACCTGGGGTAGTGAGCCAACAGCTGTGTGGTGTTTTGTTGCTAGTTGGGGGTTACACCACACCAAGGTTTCCAGCAATTAATTTCTACAACTGTTTATTACAGCAAGTGACTGTCACAAGCTACATTTCAAATGTCAAGTTCAAGCATTAATATTTCCTCTAGGTACTTTGGGTTGGGGGCTTTTTCCCCAAGTAATTTAGGCATCCAAACACAAGTTTGGTCAACGTTATCAAAAACATCTGACTACAGATAAGGCACAAAACACAGGGCAACATGGGCCATTTTCAAGTTGTTATAGGAAGACAGAGATAATATTCTGGAGTTTAAAATGGCTGTAGACACCTATTCTCACCTCAACATCTTCCTCAAGTAAGAATTTTATTTTAAAAATTAAGAAGAAAACCCACCACTTTTAAAGAAATTTATTTCACTAATCTTACATAAGACATGAAAATGTTGACCCAAGAGCATGAAGCTGAAACCAAATGTCTCTTAAACCCATCTCTTAAAACACTCTGAACCTAAACATGAAACAATGTAACTTTTTCTGTTGCATTTTTAGAAATAAAACAGATGTTTTACACAGGATAGTCTGACAAGCTCAATAATAACCAGAACAAACCATGGCCAGACACAGAACAGTTCCATCCACTCAACACAACTTATCATCAGGAAAATTTTACAATTTCCTGCTTCAGCATTAAAATATAGAGACAATGTTACTAGTATGATTTCATAAAACAAGTAATAATTTGTCCCAGCAATCATACAAACCTGTACCAGGAAGCTGGACAGCATAAAGAAGGGAGGAAGCTAAATTTGCCTGATGGCAACACAAAGAATTCTGCATGTGAAGAAAGTTCCAGAGAGCTGCATTTGAAGCAGGTTTTTGTGATGATCAGACCTTAATACCCATTAGAAGGAAAGTGGTAACCACCTTGCAGAACATTTAGAGATCTCTTCACACCTTTGACTTGATTTACAGCACATGTGAATTTCATTTGCCATCCAAGGAGAGACTATTTCTATCAAAAGGAGTGAAATATAAGGTCCCTACAGGAAATCAAAGTAGCATCAACCTAAGCACATTTCAGCACTCAGGAAAGGAAGAAAAGCAATAGCTCAGAGTGGGCAAATACTTTTATGCAGCAATATGATGATGACATAAGCTGACCTCATTGTTCCATGATTAGAGAGACAAAAAAATCAACTTAAAATTGTTCAGTTAATAGAATTTTGAAACTCTTAGGTACGATTCCAAAGATGAATACTTCATATATACATAAAATCATGTTTTGAAAATTACATACTCCCCTTTAGGCCTTGGACAGAATTTCAGATAATGCTGTTTTGTAGGTCTTTTCCTGGTTTTCAATAAATATTTCATTATTTAAAAGAAAACCCCGGTGAGCAAAAGCAGGCATCTCTATTGACCTTTTAAAACTTGTGGTCTATTTGTTTTATGTGGACTTCCTAATCATCAGTGGTAAATAATTACTGTGATCCTGAAAACCAGAGTGATCTGGTGATACTTTCAGGGACACCACTAACTTTTCCTTTCCCATCTGATGAAAATGAGACTTCACTGACTCAGTTAAGCAGTGAATACCAGGAAGAAACTGTAACCCTCACTCATTTTACATATGTATCACCACTTTTAAACATGATGAACGCTCTGCTTTTCCTCTTCCATTTAATTTGTGGGATTTGCTGTTAGAAAATGGTGGTGTTAGTGAGCCTGGGAAGAAGTGAAAACTGTCCATTCCACCTGAATTTTGTATACAGTATCTTTGTTTATAGTTATGTGATTAGTCAAGCTTGCTATGAGGAAGAATTGCTTGTTTCTGCAACTAAAAGGAAAATAAACTGGGAGCAAATCTCTAGAAATACAATACCCCTATTTAATAATTATTTTTAAATTACTTTTAAAAAGTCCTGAAAGACATCTAAAGATTTAAATGCTGCTCCAACAACTGTATAGCTAACCATCAGCCAGCAAAACAAGGTTAATTGCTCGGATGTACTACTCTTCCTTAACTAAATCAAAATAATCCCACATGTGCTCCCCTTTTATACTGCAACAGAGTAAGAGAGATCAGTTTAAACATTGAAAACTATCTTCAGGGAGGAGGAGTAATCTTCAGTATTAAAAGAGGAGAGACTTCTCCCCCTACTGCCACCAAAATACTGACAGCATTCTTCCAGCTAGAGTTGGACTCTGGAAATTTAATCAAAAATCATGAAAACAGAGTAATTCAGGCGGGAAGGGGTCTCAAGAGTTCCCTTGCAGAAACTATACTTCAAAACAGGCTCAGCTCTAAGGTCAGTCCTTGGTACTCAGTAACTGAAAATCTCTGAAGACAAAAGACCAAATAACCTCTCCATTACCCAGTCACAGAGAAAAGTTTCTACATGCATCTAATCTGAATCACTCCCATTTCAATTTAGTCACTCCCAGGAGTCCAACTCCATCTTCTGGTCTATAACCCCCATAGGCACTGGCAGCCCACCTCTATCCCAAATTGAGAAAGGTCAATTCCAGATGACTCTCCTAGAAGGGCAAGTGCCCATCGTGATGGTTTTTGCTGAATGTATTCCAATTTATCAGCAACTTTCCTTTATCAGGAACCTAAAACTGGATGTGATATAATTCGATGTAATGCAATGGGTGCTGAATAATCAGAGAGAATAATCTCTTGCTTTGATCTGCTGGCTATGTGCCTGGTGATACAGCCCAGCATGGTCCTGGCCAACCCCCTTCCTTGTCAGGGAGTTGTGTGCCAGCAGCCTCAGGGCATTTCCTGCAGAGCTGCTGCCCCCAAGCCCCTCTGTTCCCAGCTTAGGCTCCTGCAGGAGCTCTTCCTTCCCCGGTGCAAGACTTGGCATTTGTCCCTACTGAACATCTTCATGTTCTTGACACAGCATTCCTTCTGCTCTTTAGGAATCCCTGCATACCAGCTCTTCCCCCAAGCCATCCCCTGGTCACCACCCCATTCTTGTGCCACCTGCAAACATGGCAAGAGTGCCCCATGTTGCCTGCTCCGGTCACTGCTAAGGACAGGACCCCATGGATTCCCACGAGTCTCCACACACAGTGTGGATGCTTAACCACCAACCTCTGACTCAGACCATGCAATTAATTTTTTATTCACCTAGTTGTCCCTTAATCTAGGTCAATTCCAATTGCTTAGCCTGCTGGGCCTACAAATAAAAGAACTTTTAAAAAAATAAAAAAAAAAAAAGAAGAGAGAGAAAAAAGCATAAATAAGAGACTGGGAAGACATAATGGAAAAAACAAGACTACTCCTTTCAACAGCAGCACAGATATCAATGCTGGATAAAAACAGCAGAGTACCCAAAGCTACAGTGCATTAACTTCCTAACCATAGTTGCTTCTACTCTTGAAGCCATACCTCAACTTAGCTGCACCCATCTTATGCAAGCTTAGATGAAGAGATTTAAATCACCACCACCATTTGTGGAATCACAACCATTTCACTGTTTGTTAAAATACTTTTTAAATTGTATTAGATCAGTATGAGATCAGAATTTCAAGTTCAAAGAAAGCCTCACTTTCAGAAAACTTCACCAACTTTCTTCCTTTCCTGTATACCTTTTTCTTCAACAACTTTTCTTCAGCCTAAAAAATATGCACATTCCAGGTATCAACAGCATGTTTTCAAACCTACAGATAGAAGCTGAGAATGCTGAAGAGCAGCAAGTTTATCACACACATCAAAGCAAAGGTGGCTGTGAATAAGACTCTAAGCTTAGATGGTTGTGGCAAAAACTTCAAATGCACATTTGGCAGTTAGATGCTACAGCAGTAACATTGACAAATATAGATTTGGGGAGAGAGAGTAAATCTAATTACTGCCAAATTTTCTACAAAAGAAAAACAGTAAGTCTAACCATCTGAACAGCTTTATTCAGACCGAGAATGAATTGAAGAGCTCTCTTAGGTTAGCAGTTAGCCAACTGGCTCATCTGTATGAGGCTTCTTGCCACATTTCATTGTACTAACTTTGTTGTGATATTTAACCCCCTAAAGCTGTAGCAAGGTCTTTTAATCAACTCTGTGAGCTAGACTATGCATGGTTACACTTGCAATTTGAGTGAGGAAGCATTTCCCAAAGCTGAATTAATTAGCTTTACTTATACCACGTCTGTTGCAATGCCTTAGAATATCTAACATCAATTTGATATTTGCTGTTACTTTCAAATAGGATAAGAAATCCAAAGAACAGTTTGAACGTATTACAAGTCATGTAAATGGCATATTACTATCTAACGCATGAATCTGAGCAATCTTTCAGGTAGGAAAAAAAGAAGTGATCACTTGTGTTTACAGGGAACAGGTCTACTTTTAATTCCTGCTGGATAGTATGGATATACATGTGGCCTCTAAGGGATTATCCAGTTTTCTTACACAGTTATCCAGGTGATCCTCCCACACAACCTCATCATTATTTTTCTAAAGAAGACCACAAAAAGAAATAACCACTGTTTAACCATTAAGAACTAATAACGCCACACCCACTGTCCAATAATAAAAAATATTTCCAAAATAATGCAAAATGGTTTTTTGGGTACTTTCAAGTAGCATTTTATAATAATAACAGTTTTGAGGACAACAGTCAGCCATAAACAACTGAGCAATTATACGACATTTATCACAGGCCTGTAGCAAAAATATTTTATGGAAACCATCACACCTTTCATTAGCAGAAAGAAACGTTCACCTTCCCAAACTTGATGGGTGGGACTTATTTGATAGCTGGTTCTGGAGATTGAGAGCTAGGAGCTTGTGGGTGGAAAGCTAGGAAGGATTACCTCCATAAGTACCGTGAATCATGATGTGCCACATTAATAAATAGATCCTAATAAATTAAATATAACATGAATAAATGCAAGAGCAAGCACAATAGCTCTTTAACCATTTTTCAGCACTGTAAGTTAGCTTGTAACAACACTACAAAACAGAAGGGTCCCACAGAAGCATGAGAACAACATGCAGGCAGTGGTGAAAAAGCTGGTTTATGTATCATAAACCTCAGCTAGATTTTCCCCTTTTACCTGATTTCTGTATCACCTATCCAAATGCAAATTCTGCCAAATGAGAAAAATATCCTGTTACAGGGCTCAGGTTGTGTTTGGTCATGTGTACATCTGTATGAACAGCAGCAAGCTGCTGCAGGATGCAAGAAGCAACAGCCCTGGGTAGTGTTTCTTTAAGCAGCTCATTAGTAGCAGCAAGCAGCAGACTCAAAATTTTGCCATGGACACTGCTATTTGCAACACGATGAACATCCAATTACTGGTTACATCCAGCTCATCAGCTGAATCAGAAGTCAATTAGTGGTTTTTCCAAAGTGTACATATGTTTAGAGTTGTGTGGGAAATAAAGGACATTTTACTTCTATCCTCAAATCCAGGCTGGCAGACCACCATGAGCAAAAGTGCTTGTGGTTGATCTGACAGTGCCCAAGAAATAATATTTAAATCCATCATCTGGCTCAAGAAATACAAGGGCAACCTGCAACGCTGCCATATAACCTGCATGAATAATTATTACACCTGATTTTAATAAAAGAGAGATCTGTATCTTCCATTTTCCCGAGACAGCTGCTATTAACAATTTTTCCCATCACTTAAGATTTTCACAATTTTTCTGTGAAACTCCTGCTCCTAAGATTATCTTTCCTTTAGCATAGGCAACAGGTCTGTTTGATCTAGTTGGTTAACAAGCTGCATGGCTGTCTCTCAATGTAAATATATAAAAAATAATAAATGTAACATAAGAGGAACTAAGCACACAAAAATGTGCTCTTATGTTTTCTTTAAGAATCCAAAGTCCCTGTTTAAGATCTACACTGACATTTTCTTGCACCGTATGACAATAACCACAGAGTTTCAGAGATCTAAACTGCTTTTCTAACATTCAGTTCACATCCTAAAAAGCCAATAAACAGCTTTTCAAAATTTGTTGGCAGAGATGAAAAGGCACAGATTGTACAAGCACTCTCCTACCCCTACTCAGAGTGGCATATGATTCTGCTTATAAAACACAAATTATTTATCTTCTACAGTATCTCCTTACAGAAAGGCTGAAATTTGTTGGAATTTTTTGCAGAAAGGAAAGAAGAAGTAGGGAGAAAATAAAAAAGAAAGAAAAAGGGGGGAAAAGAAAAAGGATTTGTATATCCTGCTCTTGGGTAAACTTAAGACACATTAAGACTATGTGCGGGATTAGGAAATGAGAAGAATATTATCTAAGAGAATGCTTGCTCAATGCTAACATGGTAAGAAAGCTTTTCTGCCTATAGGTCTGAGAAGACAACCAGGAAGAGGAGCTCATTCACTCTGATGGTCTGTGTAAGACTTAAAAGATCATTGCTTTCCATCTTTTTTCCATCAACTATGTTAGAAATTTACTTTCCAGGATACATTATTTCCTTAATACCTGCACAGAAATAATGAGATCATCATTTACAGGAACTGTACATATGAACTGGGAAAAGTAAAGAGATATGAATACATGTATTACTTTAAATTATTAAAGCCTTTTAATCTATTCATTCATTCTGAAACCAGGAGGAAAAACAAACAACAAAACAGTATAGGAAAAAAAATCACCTTGTATTAACTATTTGAATTTTAATACATATGCCATTCCCAAGTAAATTAATGAAGTCTTTCTTCTACTCTCAGTACTTAGCTTTGTAGACAACATGTTCAAATACCATTTTTATTGCAGCAAGTAAGATATCAAAAATCTTCACTTATTCATCTCATACATGGCAAATCTTCTGTATGCTGATTCTGGCACTTTTTCCTCTTATTAAAAACAAAAATTAAAAACTAAAAGAAAGGGGAGAGCATTATAAAGGCAGGCGAAGTGCTAGCCCCCATCTGAAGGCAAAAATATAAATATAAACATAAATATAATGTATATAAATAAACAAATATATATATATATAAATAAAAAAGTTGTCCATATATCAAAACCTTTGTTCTTGTATAATACTTGGCAACAGAGTTCTTGGACTCTTGAGGGCCTACTGAGAATAACTGCATCAGGATTTCACTCCTGACAGCAGCATCAGTCAAAGGATCTGCCTAAAGGAACGGCCACACAGCAAAGGGCCACAGCACCCTGTAGGGTCTAGATTACAGCTCACAGACTGCTAACACTATTTCTACTCTGGTTTAAGCCAAAACAAGGCTGCACTTTTAATACAGGGAACTGAAACATGACTCCCTTCAGCATTGCATATCACTGTCACAGTGCCTCACAACAGCAAGAACAGACAAATCAAAAATAAATCCTATCATTCAGCATATCAAAAGTGGGAAGATAGCTAATTTAGTTGTGCTGGTTTTGGATAGGTGTTTAACCTGTTGTACAAGTAGAAAAGGCACATGTACTCACATAACCCCTGGATATGCGCATATATATATATATATATATATATATATATACACACACACATATATATATATACACACACATATATATATATGCGCTCTGTGCATAGCCCAGCAGCTCTGCAACCTGCACAGAGAAGACATCCCATGTACTGTCATAAATCCTCAAACAGGTTTTGGATTCAGGCAGTAGGTGACAGTCAAAACGAACTATCTAGCTCCCTGAAGTCTTTTAGGAATCTGAAAATGTAGAGCAGGCTTTTACTGAAAAAAAAAAAAGAAGTGTTTTTTGACACTCAAACTTTTTTTGCTCACGGGAGCAATGTACTCTACATCAGTACAAAACAATCTGTCTGCAAGAATCATAGAATCATTTGTTGCACGTCAAAAACAGAAGCAAAGCAGATTCACACTACAAATCTCCACTTCATCAGAGAGGGCCGCAAACAGCAGCTGAGGTAAAAACCAAAATATGGATCAGACAAACTGCACTGCAAAACAGCACAGCCATTCTGGCCACCCACTCCACGAGGTTTGGGGCATGACAAACTCAGCGTATTTGCTGAATTTTTGTCCTGTTACTTCTGCAAGCTACCTTTAACAGAAGGAGAGTTTACAGACAAACCAAACAGCTACTTTTCACATTAATCTTATCTGCAACTTCTACCTAGTCCATAATACCTCACACCATATATATATATATATATATATATATATATATATATATATATATATATATGCACACACCCAGCACTACATGAATCAGCTGGGGCAGTAAGCACTACATTCATTCTCACACAGAGCCTTGCCCAAGTTGAAAAGCTTCACCTCTACCAGCATGTGTGCTGTTACAGGCAAGCATGAGTACTACTGAGGGCAACTACTGCACACTTCATTCCACTGCAGAATACAGACATTCAAGGATTACTGCTGGCAAGCCTTTAAATCATCATACCTGATTCCCAAGTCACCCATTTAACTGCCACTGCATGATGGGAAAGTCTTTCTATATTAATAGTGAGTTTATATCATTCAGATTTATAAATTATATAAACTACTCATTCAATTAGGCTACCAGAGAATTCTTTGAAGATGTGAAACACATCTCTAATTAGAGCTTTACAGATAGTTATAACCTAGCAAATTTTTTGTAGTCCAAAATTTATTCCTCAGGTGCTTTGGTACAGTGTGGGTGCACTGGGAAGACAGTGAGAAAAGTCACTTAAAATTAGGAGCCTTAAAAGGGATAACAAAAAGAAATTTAACCATTTGAGATTATGGAAATCTAGTTATCTTCATGAGACAAAAAGTTATGATCAATAATATCAATTTAAATACTACAAGTGTTTTAAGGGTACCAAGAACACAGTGTAGGATCACTTGTGTGCACAGTTAAGAAACAAGAAAGACACACGAAAGCAGCTGAGAGAAAAGTTACATGTTTTTCACAAAACAAAAGAAACCTTGAGCAAGTGCAGTAATAATGGCATGCGCATGTAAATTTGACCATGAGGAAATGAATCCTAAGGAACACAGGGAAATAGGTGAATGCACAATGCTTTGGCAATATTCTGTGAATACTCTCTCCTTCTAAAGACTTAAATGTGAAAAATTTATTTTGGGAGTAGAGCTCAAAAAAGTGACACCTTTTGTACCCTACTGAATTCTTTACCAAGGAAACTTACTAAATAAATACTGGCATTTAAGTAATAAAAATAAAAACTGAGCTTCATATATATGTTAAACAGTTTTAAGCATAAACATGAACCAATATTTTACAGCTTTCCACTTCTCACAGCAAATTCACAGAATTAACCCAGATTTTAGGTTGTTTGTTTTTACATTCAGAGAAACTGGCAGCAATGTATTCAAGCCTCTTAAATTCTGTGTTCAGAAAACAAGATTGTTGAATTTGAAAGAAAATTAATCTACACACACTTGCCCAATATTATAAGTTTATACTTTGGAGGTCTAAAGATGAAGCTAGCAGTTACTAGCTAGACAATCTGTGCAAAAATTCAGATGTAGTTACACAAATTGAACAGAGCAGACAATATTTTATATGCGAGGAAGCCATGCATGATGCAAATGCAGATCATACATACAGAGGTGAAAAAAAGTGTTTTTGCAAGTTTTCTATAAGTGCTAAGAACTCCTAAAATTATGAACTTAGTTGCAAAGCTATTCATCCATTAAGAGAAGATCATTAACATTCACAATTTAACAAGCCATTCTGCACCAAAGGGGGAGCGGACACAGAAGTTAATAATTCTACAAGATACTTGGGGCTGACAGTAAACTTGTTAATGAGACAATATAGCTACTACTTCTAAATGTCAGTCACTAAAAGAATACTCAGATATTGTCAGAAGCAAAATGCCTCTCATTACTGCTTCTTTATTGCTTTCACTGTTGAGGAGAGAAACATTCACAAGTTGTTGAACAAAAACCAAATTAAGAAAACACATAATTTATGACACTACCCAAAGCACCCTTGAAAAGAATAATTGGGAGCCTTGAGACAAATTTTTCCTTGGTGACAAGGAAGTAGCTTTCTGTATTTCAGCAAGTTCTCAATTTTCTCCCCCTTCTTCAAATAAATTACAACTGATGGCATTCTCTTGGGTAAATGAAGGAAAACTTGATGTTCCCTTGTCTCAGGAGATCAGAGATCATGTCTTCCTCACAAAACCCCCAAGCTCATATTCAGTGTAAATCATAGTGAGACTAATATAAGCGCCTTAGCATAAAAGCTACTCTGCCACTGATTAAAGAATTTGTTATCTGCATCATCCTTAAAGGGTCCTCCTAAGGTGTGTCTCTCCCACATCACAGACTTCAGGATTCCCAGAAGCAACACAACAGACCTGAAGTTGCTACTGCTTAATTTACATGTCTCTATCAGATGACTAAATAAGTATTAACATGTAAAATTCCAGCAAAAGCAACACTGGAACCTATACACCTAAACTTCCTGGCTTACTATATTTGGGTTTGTCTCTGTTCACCACCCCATCTTCAAAACAAATCCAAGAGTCTTCTGATGAGTAGCTCACAGACAGGGACTTCTGAAAAACCTGTCTGGTCCTCGAAGACAGGAGGGCAACTACGTAAGATCAAAACTAATTTTCTCCTAATTCATGGTGTGTGTGTGTGGACAGAGATGACAGAGCCAGGGACACTGAGCTGCAAACAAAACACAAATTTATACTTACAGAAGCCCTGAGATTAACAAGGCAGTATCTCACTTAACCAGTTACACGAGTCTGCTCACCCACTCCTCAGGCATAACCAGCAGCCAAGCCTTCTTCCTCATACACAACTCAAGAGCCTCTCCTACCTTTCATTCCCAGCTCTGTTTTTCCAGGCCTTAGCTCCTTTATCTCCTATCCAACCAGAAAAATGGCATCTTTTATCACAGCGTGATATCAACAGATCACTTTTCTTAACAGGAAGCAAGAGAGGCCTTCTCACCAAGTGCAATGGAAAAAATGAACTGTAACCTAACAGAAAACTTTCGAAAAACCACAAAATTCCACATAAGTATTACTTACACTACTGCAATAGACACAAATCAATTGAGCTCTAAAGACTTTTTATTTTTTTTGCCAACATGACTATAAGCAAGACCAAAAAAGTATTCACCATGGGGTTGATGCTTATTGCTTGGGTCTTTTTTTCTTTTTTCTTTTTTTTTTAAGAAACTAATAATTATTTCAACATTTAAAATTATCAAGAGAGAGAAAATGGATTGTATGCAGCAAAAGAGTTAAAATTTGTCTCTTGGGTTCATTTCACCAAAGATGCTTCTAACTGAACATGGCCTGCAAAGACAACAGGTATCAAGGGAAGTGGAGTTTTATAAATGTTTTGAATCATACTGAGTCAAATGTGTGACTGAGATAACTGAACACTGAAGAACACAAGGTGTTTTAGACATTTTACTCTGGAGCCCTTTCCCGGATCCACACAGGCTCCACACCTGTAACTTTTTTCATACAATTTCTAATTTTATTTTTTTTTTATTGTTGAAGAGGGTAGGAAATATTCTTGTGTTTTTCCTGGAGTTCAGTACTAAAAATATCACTATGCAACAGCAACCATATGTTGAAAAACCTGATGACACACAAAAGGAATTCACATTTCAGTTTTGAGTATCTTTGGGAACATCAATGAGCAATCTGCTAAACACTACTGCTCAAGTTAAGTTCATTTACTTAACATCTTCAGTGATACCTGCTATCCTGCTGCTGTGCTGACATAAAATGTTTCTCAAAAATCAGATGGAATATTAACAGCTTCATTCTCTCAGACGCATCTGGAGTGTTGGCAGTCAATATCGACAATATGCAAAACATTCCTCTCCTCAAATACAAAGCACCTTTAAGAGAAGGTAAGAAGGCTCAGCAGCAGCTAAACTGCTCTGCAAGATCAAGCCATTTCCAGGAATGCTGGAACATTCTTGATATTATATAGAAAATAAACTACAAGTGTTTTGTATGGTGCTTTGAGATCTTTTAACATCAACTACAAAAACACATTGGTATATTAAATATTTTTCACCAACTTTAATAAGAATGTCTAATAGGAGCGCTGCTTTACAGGCAAAAAGGTTGAAGTACAAACAATACTGGATTTGTTTCTGATTGCAACATATCAATGTCATACAAAGGTCAGAACTGAATACAGACTCCAACATTTGATAATAAAGTTTAGTGGGCCTAGCACTGTTCAGTCAAAGGATGGATCATGGAGGACTTTTCCCACTCTAATGATTGTCTAACCAGGAATCACTAGCAGGACTCTTCTGCTCCTAGATATCTATCATGTACAAAAATTCTGTAGCTGAAACACCATTTTACGAAGTAACATAACACAAAACATGACTGATTAAGACCAAAAGAAAATTTTTTTTTAAAATGTGCAACAAGAATTAAAGCCAGTAAGTGATCTCTAAAAAGAACAGATACTGAATATGATTTTTTTGTCAGCTTGTATAATCTAGAAAAATTTCATTTTACCTTTCATCTCAATCAATGAAACAAATCTCAGAGTTGTTTTTTTTTAATTGAGTACTGTCTCATTCACAAAGAATATCATTTGTGTTAATGAGAAGAAATACATTCTGCATGGGCTTTATCACAGGCCCAGAAATATTCTTGGCATTGAGTCAGCATCTCAGCACACCTAAACAAACCCTCTTAATAAATCAGAAGATGAAGGACTCCAACAACAGCAGTTTTTTATATCCCCACCAGATGGTTGACTAGGCAAAAGGTAGCTGAGGAGTTGCAATAAGAGAATGACTTCAGACACAGTATTACATGATAACACGATCAGATAAAGAACTTAAAGTGCAAAGAACTGCAAAAAAATGGCATCATGCACTCAGGTCACCCCAGTCAGCTTCAAGAAAGTAGTAGTGAATAAACCTCAGATACGGTATGGTTCTTGGAATGGTCCCTGTGCAGGGCCAGGAGTTAGACCCAATTATCCTCATGTGTATCTTGTAACACAGGCTGTTCAATGATTCTATGATAAATCTATTGCAAAAGAAGGAAATACAGAACCTAAGCCCTCTTCTGTAACCCAAAACCAGTGCTGATACAAAGCTGATACAGTCTCCTCTCCACATCTATTAAAACCTTGCCCTAAAATATTTACATTAATTCTATTGAAGATAAAGAATCATCTACATTTCAAAGTTTCAGATACAGCAGGCAATTTCTGAGTCACTCCATTTAGTTAGGGAACATGGCTATGCCACCCCTTTATGTTTGCTTCACCCATTTTAATGAGCTGTTTTCTGTCCCAGGTCTCCAAGTTCACTTGCTTACGTACTCAGGTATCTGCTGCAATATCTGCCTCTTGTCCTGCCTTCCATCCTCTATTCATCTCTCTTCTTTCTCTTCCCTTCACAGTAAGCCTTACTCTGCTGGTCAATTCTTTCATGCCAAGAAAGGAACAGCCCCCTCACAGTGACCCTGCAGTGATGGCTCCAACCTAAGTGCTGGTGAGAGTTAACACCCCAAAAGAACTCTCTTACTAAACTCAGGAGGCTGCACAGCATCAAGAAGCTGATCCTGGACAGTATTTTGGTTTGTATTTCAAGCTGACCTTACCATAAACTCTATTTTATAGTAACATAAATCAAAAGGTAAAAAAACAAAGTCCTCAAGTGCCCATAAAACATTCCAAATCCCCAGATTTAAGTGGCTATAGTCAGCTTCTAGAACTATTCCCAGATCTAAACTGATGTCATACATGATGCTGGTAGACAAATAAAAATTTCTTTAATTAAATTCTACCTGAAACACTTATTTTATTTCCAGGGAAAAAAAATTACTCACAGATTAGTGACATTCTTTGAAAACAAGGGAACTATTCTCTACCTGAGTATTTCAGAATGGCCTAAGGAAAATTTGTTTTCCCCCACTAAATTTGAAATATTTTGGAAGACAACTTAAAAGAAAAGCAAACAAACAAAGAAATCCCCAACTGCATTTAAAAACAAACAAACAAAAACCAAACAAACAAAACTCCAAACAACAAAAACAAACAAAAACCCAACCACCCAAGAAAACAACAACAACCACCAGCCTAGGAAAACAATATACTGACTCCTTACCAGTGATAAAGTCACAGATCAGCTTTATTCCATGTTTCCCAAACGTAGTTTAGAATAACTCTGAAACTTTTTCAAGTTACTGAAAATTTCTTCTTAAAATTCCAAAATATTTTCTTACAAAGCTATTTGCTTCTTTTACTAAATGGAACTATATCTACATCTCAAAATATAACCTTCAGAAACTGATGTGTCAGTCAAAAAAAGCCCAACCCCCACCTGCCAAAATCTTCAGAAATGCATAACTTGGACCAGTTTTCTCAATTATAAAGGAAAAAAATGCTAGCAGTACAAAATATCATTAGAAAAGATCAAGCAGATCTTATACTTAAGACTTCTCCAAACAGGCACACAAGAGAAATCAGGGGCTGAACTAGAATTTCCATTCCTTAAGAAGCTTCTATCTTTTAACATTTATTTTATGCCAAACCAGGTAGAAGTGTTGACGTCCCAACATGTTTAGCTACATAAAACATTTCCAAAACATTATATTCACAAATATACAAATATTTTGTTTACACACACCATATTTTTAAACAAAACACTGTGTTATTCCAGAATGAAAGCCTTTAAATTGATTTGACATTTAACTACATCTGCTCTATGAGCTATGGGAAGCTCTAGGCGAGCAATCCTCTGCTATATGCTGCCCCCTGCAACTGTAACAAACATCTCCTAAGAGAACTTGGCACTACACCTTCCACAGATGTCTCCAGAGAAAACGTTCCTAGAGAAACATAATTCATAAGAGCACTGGGTTAGAAGGCTCATAACCTGTGAAGCACAGGCATTCTAAAGATGTTTGGTGAACCAGATGTAAATCACATTTCTGTTTTTTCACTACGAAACCACAAGAGAATCCCAGTAGAGAAAACATGATGGAAGACTCCATGGCACTCCTAGTGACACCAACAAACCCCTAGTATGCTATAGAAGAACAACAGACCATCAACAAGTACTTTCTACCAAAGTGCTGACAAAACGGCAATCTAAAACTCACAAAGGAAGCAGAACTCTTTATTCACTTTTCCAGACTGAATGATACCCACAGGACTAACACACCCTTTTCTGAAAAATAAGCCAACTAAAAAAAAAAATCATTACAAGATTCATGTTTTTAAAATCTTTTTTTTTAAATAAAGTATTTCCAAGTAAAGTTGTTATCCTTTTCACACTTTATTTTCCCCTTTTCCCCTCCCCCCCATTAGAAAAGAAAAACAAAAGTTCTAGGAAGTTTTAGAAAGTTTAGTGAAGCCCACCTAAAGTTCAATGTTTCTATACATTTCAGCTGGAAGAACTCAAAAGACAAATTAATGATTGCAGGGGCTGATGATCATGATCATAAATAGGTCACAAATAACTATAGATTGTACCCAACTATGTAGGAAAAACATGAAACAATTTTCTTAGTACAAAAGCAAGATGTATTGTCTTCCTATAAAAACCAAGCTAATACTTGATACTACGTTCTCAAACCACCCCCACTTCTCTAAGACCAACAAAAGAATAAAACAAAAGCTAAAGGTCGGCTGTTTCTCTTCATTAACCATACCTGGATGAGCAAAATTACCAGAATTGCTCATTAAACAAACTGCAGGGTATTTTAAAGCACCTAATTACACCATCATATATTTGTATCAAAACGTTGCCAGTATCTAATGTCTTTCAAGAGACTCATCCCAATAAATTAGAGAGATTTATAACCCCTACATAACTTATTCACAGATTAATTTTGAAAACTCAAGCATCGTATATAATCAAAGTGGTATTTAATAGCCTATGGCAAGAAATTGATGGGATGCTGACATACTTCACATTTCAGTTATTTACAAATATAACTGGAGTATTTTGCAAATTACTGTTTTCATCTCAGATTTTTAGGTTCCTAATTATATTTTCAAAATTGTATTTTTTCAGAATTATAGTTTTCATCAAAAAGTTATGGAAAATATGATATTTCAGTTGTATGCCAAATGGCAGATACAAAAAAAGGTTAGGTTCATGTTGGAAAATGGGGCTTTTTTCAGCCAGTACCACTTGTTTATCTGGGGGAAAAAAAAAAAAAAAGGGAAGAAACCCAACCCCCCCTATTTTTGACTAATATCTACATTTAGCATAAATGCGCATGAAAGCTCTTTTACAATCTCCAGTGATTTTCAGTTCCCAAGGAATTCTACATTAAGCACAAATGTTTACGTCTAATTCAAAAAAGTCACTTCAAATAATCACAAATGCTCTTAAGCTTAAATTAACTTACAAGAAAGAATTACTTTTGACATAAAAAAAAATACAGCTGTATCTTCCTGATGAAAAGATACATTTTTTTTTCCCAGATGAACAATCTCAATCACATGAATACAGCTTAACTTAATTCCCACAAGCAACTGATAGGAGCAGGAGAATATCAGATAATACTAAGCAACTAACTGGATATTAATAAATGCCTAACATAAATATATATTTCACATGCTAAAAAAACCTACAATTTTAAGCAGTTGCAGAAATTGAGCGGGCTGCATTAGTAAGAAAAAATGCCCTATACCATCTACTTACTAGCATGCTTATCTGCAAGCATTATAAGGCTGTTAGAAATATCTCTTCGCCTGTAAAAACACACCACTTTTGCTTCCACGTTCCCATTGGCAGTCTACAAAAGAGAGAGAAAATCAAGTCAGAATGTATCCCTCCTCAGCTGTGCAATACAAATTAAATGCTCTCTGCTCAGAGTGTTCCCTCATATCATTAGTTCTCACATGATCAGTCAAGCTGAAAACAACAGAATTACTTCAATAAATAACATCTTCTTCAGAGAGGCCAGTACCAACTTTAGACCAGACAAGAGGTTTAACTACAATTATTGAGTCCTCAGAATTTATATTTATTCAGGTGTTCAGAGGTGCCAGTATCATGCAAACATAAGAATCCTTCAGAAATGTTAGAATCTCGCGAACGTTTCTTTACAATCCAGCTTTAGAGAAAAATGTACGTTTCAAAGTACTCTGGCATTTTTTCAGAATCTTATTTAATATAATATTTATTGAAGAAGTCTTCTTGAAAGACTTTTGAAAGGTCTATTTGAAAAAGTCACAACAGCTCCTAAAATAAAAGAGCTATTTAGTTCAATGTTGTTTTCATGACTCATCATGGGGACCACGATCTGCTATAAAGAATTAACTACTATTTGAAGAACTGTGTCCTCCTCCTCCTCCTTGAAGGATACAAAAGTACTTTTTTACCTTGAGCTACTTATTTAATACTAAAAAGTATAACGTCTTAAGTTTCTTACCAAAAAAAAACCAAAAAACTGTCCCTGGTAGAACAATAATCAAAGCATTTCATTACACATTTACATACCATCTCCACATTTGCTCAATACCTTTGACACACAAAAGCAAACCATTCACATTTAAGATGTCTGGACTACAACTTCCAACCTCTCTTTAAGAAAAAGAAAAATCAATACATGACTCTATTTTACCCTGCATAAGCAAGATTAAATTAGAGCAATGCAGTTTAAAAATAACAAACATTATATTTAATATATGATTGGAATCATGTCAATTGCTGTGAATAAGAAAATTTCTTCCCCAACAAAAGTCAAAAAATATTTGCCATGCACAAGTTCAGTGGATGTTGTGTTGGACAGCACTAACTGTTAATGTGGTTGATGTCTGCTATTGGCATACTGCTGTTTCACTAATAAGAAGAAAATCACTTGCAGGTCACCAATTTTTAAATTTACTTTCTAACAACTGGAAAAAAAATCTTAATCATTACTCACATCTTGATGGGCATTTTGACAACTAACTTTTAAAAGAGTACATCAGTGAGTTTTAATAGTGCTCGAGGGAAAAGTAAAAAAAAATAATACATTTAGAAACTCCACACTATTCTTAGTAGTGTAAGAGTGAAAAAGAAGAATCATGCTTTCCACAAAAATGACAGTCAATAGAGCCCCCATTTTTTAGGAAAATACACTCAGGATAGACAGAGAACACAGTCTGTACTTTATTCAAAAGCCCATTCTTCATTCACAGCTGCCAACAGCAGAGCAATAAACAGCCACAGAAGTCACATATTCTGTTAGTTGATCACTGCAAAGTCTCGCTGGTACCTTCCAGCTCTTTAGATGTCTGTCTAAAAGCAGACACATTACATGATGGCTGTCATTCCAGATGGATTCACAGTGTCATCGTCAGCCAGAGAATCAAATTCATTCATTTCTCCAAGAACCCATAGAATTCACTAGAAAATATTTTGCAGCAGAGTAATCGTGCTCACCAGGAATGAGCAACTGGGTGTTTCCTCAGGTAACAGGGCAGAATTACAGGATATCACATAGCAAGTTTTCAGTAACCACCAGAAAACCCTACCACAGCAGAAATCTTAAGGGATGAAAATAATTCTCAGGTTTTAACAAGCACACTGACTGTTGCCAAAGATTAAGGAAGAATCTTAGATATCTGTACCTTGTTAAGTTCTTCAATTCTCCTAATGAGATATGGATTGCTGGAAGAATTTTCAAAATAAACATAATCTGCAAGGAAAAAAGGGAAAGTCACTGAAATGCCAAAAATGCCAAAAAATTATGTAAGGTAATATCAATATTAGTGCAGAAATTTTCTTCTAAACCAAGAAGTTTTCAAAGGGCTGATATTTCTTCATAAACGTTGGGACAGTGATGTACTTCTACGCTGAGATACAATATAATTTGTTCCTAAATTCTGGTTATAACTGCACTACACCTGCTTTAACAACCAAGCTGGAAAAAAGTTAAATGCTTTGTGTTGAAGCTTACACTGTAATCCAGTAATCCACGCACTTCCTAAATGTTGACAGAGAAGGAATAACTTCTCACAATCAATCAGGGAAGACTTAAGAACTGAGCACTTTAGTGAGTTTCTATATTATGGAGATTAACATTTCTGTAAGAGGTGACACCTCATATTTCTTATCAGGTGCTGTGGCAGTAGAGTTGCCCCAATGAGTAACTTATGTTTTATGATACTCGCTCTTGTTATCTCTGTACAGTAAGACGAAAACTATACTAAGCAGAAATTGTCCTGAGATTAGCAAGGATCTTGCAGGACAAAGTCTCTTCCAGCATCACTAATATTAAAAAATTCTATAGAGTGTATGGAAGTTTACTCATATGCTGAAAGCTGCTCCCATGTAACATACAAAGAAATTGACATGCAGCGCATTTCCTTCAATAGTTTTCTGAAAACTTGTTTTTGTCCAACGAAAAAGTACCCATCAAATGCCAACCACACTTTAAATTTGATATTCTATATTCTGCACCCTGCACACTTTATTTTTTAAAACTCGGATGAGAAACTATAACAACGTATAAAAGTCTTCTGCAACATTTTGACACTACAATACAATGAAAAGGCACTTCAAGTAGTTCTAATGAAAGAATATGATCTCTGGATCACGATTGCTTGTTAAGATTGCAACGAAAAAAAAAAAGAAAATTGGTGACCTAAGAGGTAAACCCTACCCACTACCTGCTCAGAGAAGTATTACTTTGATGAGTAAAGACTGATGGGGCTTCAATCCAAATGCCCTAATGAGGGAGCATTCAAATGGAAGATCTGTGGCTCTGTCAAGAATATCTGAAAACATTAGCAGAAAAGGATTCAAACTATCCTCACCCCTCATTCCCACGCACCTTCTCTCTCAGCTCTGGCTGTTGAGAGATCACGGGGATAGAACGATTTTTGAGCACCCAGTAGCGCACACCTAACTTGAGCGGTGCACCTGAGGCACAGCACTGGGCACACTGCCACGATCGGTCCCTCCGTGGGGGAGCGAAAGTTATCCGTGTCATTTTCGACAGGCTGGGGATGGGAAGACAAACGTGCGCCGTGCTTTTCGCCGCCTAAATGCCCTCTCCCTCCCGCCCTTCGCCAAGCAGTCACGTATCAGGGCGCTCCTCAGGGGTCACGGCGGTAAGCAAGGGAAGCTGACAGAAATCCCCCGGTTACACAGCCGGATTAATAATTTATCCCGGCAGACCAAGGAAGGCGCGGAGAAACTCCGCCGCGAGAGCGGGCGCGGGGGCAGGGGAGCCGCACGGAGGGAAGGGGCCCGGGGCTGGGCTGGGGCTGCCGTGCGCACCGCACCGCACCGCCCCGCACCGCGCCGGCAGGGCCCGCCAGGCCGCGCCGGGGCCAGCCCGGCCCGGGGGCGCCTCGCTCGCCCCGGAGGCGGCCCCTCGCGAAGGGCAGCCGTGCCCGGCCCGCGGTGCGGGGGCTGGAAGCCGGCGGCGCCGCTCCCCCCTTTCCCGCGGAGGGCGGCGCTGCCCTTCTCCTCCTCGGCGGCGGGGGCCGGGCTCCCACCCGGCGCACGGGGCCGGCGGGGGAGGAACCTGCGTCCTCCCCCTCCGCCCCGCGGAGGGCCCGGCGACCCTTTACCGGACCGGCCCGCCCGGGCCCGGCCGCCGCGTGGGGACCGCGCCGGCCCGAGGAGCCGGAGCGCCGCTCTTGGCCCCGGCGCGGCGCGCACGGCCCGCGGCCCGGCTGGCTTCCCCGGCCCTGCGCGGGGGGCTCCGGGCGGGCGCCGCCGCGTCCCCACATACCTCCCACTCGGTACATGTTGGCCGCCATGTCTGCGCTCTGCGCCGCCCTCCTCCTCCTCCTCCTCCTGCCGCCTCTGCCGGGCCGGGCTGGGCAAGGAGGGAGCGGCTCCCGCCGCCGCCCCCCCGCGCCGCGCTCGCCCCCACCCCGCGCCGCCACCCCTCCCCGCCCGGGCGCAGGACACAGCGCCCCACGGGGCCGCCGCCGCTTCCGGAGGCGCCGGAGGGGAAGGGGTTAAGCGGGCGCCCCCGCCGCTCCCCCCGCGCACCGGCCCCGGGGCGGGTCGCGGGCTGGGCCCGGCCGCAGGTGGGGTGGGGCGGGCCGGGCCGGGCCGGGCGGTGCCGGGGGAGGTGCGGGTGCGCGGCCCCGCTCCCCGCCCTGCCCGGAGCGCGCCGCGATTTGCGGACTCCCGCCGCTTTGTCCCTTCTCCGGCCCGGGGGATGTTTTTGGCGTTTTCCTCTTCCCCGGAGCGGCCGAGGGATCTCTCCCCTTTGGCAACTCGGAGTAGTATCCCAGAAAAAGTTTGTTTCTTGCGCAGCACCTGTTGGCGAGGGGTTTGGCGGCCTCTTTGTTGGCCTCCGGAGCGCGGTCCCGCGGGCGGCTCCGTCTCCCCCAGCCCGCCCTGGGCACGGTGCCTCTCGGAGCTCTCCGCCGTCCGCAGGAGGCAGCGTGCTCGCACCAGGCAGCAGAAAACATCTACGGCAGAATAAAGATAAATCTAGCAGCTAGTCTCGGAGGCAGGAAGCGTCGAAGAGATGCTTTCAAAACATCCGATGAGAGAGATGCTTCAAAAACATCAATACTGATGTAACGTGAAGCCATTTTCCCCTGTTTATACAAAGTTCACACCATAAGGAACAATCCATACACTTCACAAATTGATCCTGCTGTGGCATGCTTCCTTGGAAGAAAAATGCTTATTGTCAGCCTCCTGTGACAAAGGGGATGATTTATTATTTGCTTTATGTCCTGGATATTTACACGTGCAGCTTGAGTCTTACCAAGCTAAAATTTCACTTCATCCTGAGTTGCAGCAAAATGTGTTGGTTAGAAGGAGGGATAATATTCCCTGGTCTTTCAAACCATTATATCCTGTCTTTCCTAAATCCTCTAAGCAAATCTGGGACTATTAAGTTTTTGTCTACTTCTGGTACACACTAAATTTCTCAAGTAACTACAGCATTTTGTCAAAACGGCAACTGAGAAGGCTACTTCTGAAACACATATAATAGGCAAATGGTACAGTGATTTTATTCTTCTTTTAAAAACAGCAGCACATTCAAGCATCGAAAGGAAAAAAAGGGAATTTTCCTCGACTGAACATCTGTGGGAGCTGAAAACAAAGTCAGCAGAAAATCCTTGGGAGGTACCAACTGTCCAGCTGGATATTTCCAGAGGCACAATAACATGACCTCAGCAGAGACCTGAGGCATTTTTACTCTGGTTTACTGCTTTGGTAAATAAAACAGGTTAAACTTTCAAGGCAAGAGAACAGTTAATTCAAATAGTTGGTTTGTCACAGCCATTACCAATTACATAAAATGCCTCCAAGTTCTTTTCCTCATTATAAGTCTGCACTTGGACATTAGGGGGATTCCCCACACTAGGAAGTTTAGAATGTCCTCTCATCCAGCAAGGAGTGGATTTGGACAGAAACAGACCTTTGCTTCCATCAGCTGAAGGCATGGCCTGTGGAAGAGCAGGCAGCTCCTGAGGATGCAGAAGGTGAGAGAGCAGCCCAGGGAAGCCCACAGTCCCAGCCTGTCCTTTCGAGTCGACAGCCTGAAAATAGTAACGAAACCACCCTTGCTTACAGCTGCCAGACTGAGGCTGCATCACAGACCAGATAAACAGAGAAAGAATGATATTTGTACATACACCTCAGTACCGAATCACTGGGCCTTGTTGTTCACAGTAACACAGGCAGCACCAGCACAGCCTGGGGTGTACAGCGCGTCCATGGTTCAAGGTCGCTGTTTGGGAGTGGGCACAGCCAGCTAATGGATACAGAGTTGCAGCACTGGCAGTACATTTTATTTTGGCGTAACATACCCAAAAGCCTGGATACAGTTTCTTTTCAGCATTCTCTCGGTGTACAGAATGGGAAAAATTGAAGTTATGTAAACCTCTTAATTTTTCTAGATTAAATAGAATAGAAAAGTCTTGTTTCAATTATAAGATTGTTAAGAAGAAAAAAACACAACAAACCAGATAAGAGCCTTGTCTTAACCTGGTATATGAACTGTGTTTAGCTATAGATTGAGATTACTTGTGGTGTTTGAAAGAAACCACATTTCTGTGGCAACTTAATTTAAGATGCAAGACTGATTATTCCTGTTAGAGCCACAAGTTACCTGTGAGAGCTTAATTTTAAAACTTTCTTTGTTGTGCCACCCTGAGCAGCCCATCATTCCTCCTCATGGTCCTCCAAAGAAAAGCCAAGAAGGAAAGAATGGAGTGTTAAAAGAATTATTTCAAAACATAGAGTAGTTCCATGGTCCAGGCTTGCTAACTGCCCCCATGATGAGCTAGATCAGCAGTCCTGGAGGAGATGGACATCAGGCACTGAGGGAAGAGATGACCAAGAACCTTTCATGGTATTCCCAACACACTATCTATTGACTTATCCAGGTTTCACCCTCTTTTTTGGCTTTTACACTTCAGCCTCATCTGCTGCACCTAAGTCATGTCTATTACACACCTATAAGGTTGACTGGAGCTATACAATTTTCTTAATGTCTTTAAAAGAACAGTATTATGATTTTTTTTTTTTCCCCATGAGAGAGAGTGCAAAAAGTTTCACCTTTTCTTTGTAGGCAATTTAAGGCTTCTTTCTCAGATGTGGAATTATGTGGACAAAGCTAATGGGAATCTGTTATCAAAGACTTTTATTCCTGAATTTTCATTTCTCAAATTAAATTTTCACATTTGCCACTATCGCAGAGCCAAAATGAAAGTTTCAAAAAGTACTGACAATCTTATTCCATGAAGTCATAGAATAAGAGAACTTCCATTGCAGCTTCCATACAGCATTTTGTTTTATGTCCATAGAATTTAATTTCAAAGTTTCCCAATTTTGGAAATCCCTTAATTACAAAAAGCTTGAATCTAAACAACACCAACCTCACCATCTAAACATGTCCAGCCTATAAGCTTTCTCACAAAAGATACCAGAACTGAAGACAAATCCTCCTAAATTACTTGATTGTTACTGACAGTGAAGAGGACTAAAGTAAAACATATTGATAGAGGTGTGCATTTCAGATTGAAATACTTCAGGATCTTACAGGTAGAGACATCTTAGTGAAATCGACAGAAACACTGAAGAAGGAGCTGTGAGAACCCTCATCAAAAATGTTCATCTTCCTGTAGAACTTCCAGAGACTCACCCTTGTGCTAATGCAATAGAAAGGAAAAGGCGTTTCCCATCCTTAGCCCATTCCTATGGGACCCTAGACGGTTTGTTGGAGTTGTTGTTTTATTTTATTTTTTTTGCACAGGTAATTTTGAAGCACAGGAAACATTCAGCTGTTCAAGTTTACGAGTTTACACCAAGGAAATCCAGCTCCCTTGCTAGCAAAACTTTTCTGCAGCAAATAAACTGGCTGCATGCACATAATCCATACAAAGAGTTAAAATTACAAAGGGCTCCACAAATGATCATTTCTTATCAGCTTAAACTGCTACACTGAGTGTAAATCACCACCACCCAGGACCTGGTTATTTTATGGACTTGTCCTGTAGCTCAAAAATAAAATGCAGTCTGTACAAAGTCACTTTGCTCTTGTGTGAGCAAACATGCCAGCTAACAGTTGCACATTGATCAGACTGATTTGCAGGCAGCTAAAAGTACAGGCACTTTTTTTTTTACCAACACAAATACACACCATAACTTGCAAAACCTCATTAATTAATTTATAGCAGAGATGGAATTCATATTGGTGTCACTTAATTAGTCACAAAACAAAGATATTTTTCCACACCAATACCCATTATTATATCTAAAAAAAAAACTTATATAACTACCATTTTGCAACAAACATTATATAAGGTGGGGTTGTCTTTTTTTTTACTGAAATAGAAAATTCAGTGTTTATTATAACAAGCAATAGAAACTTTTGGCTGCCTCTAAAAAACAGAAACTAGGTGCAATTGTTGAGAGATGCTTTCACACCAACTTTTATATAAATCAGGAAAAAAAACCATCTTTCAAGATAAAATCATCTGCTCTTGGCATCAGAAATAACATTGGATTTTTATTGACTCTGAGTCAGATCTCTCAAGAGACTCTTAGTTAAACTTGTCACTATTTTCATTAAACGATTTAAACAATAGCTTAAGGCTAATTGCTGAATTACTAGTAGTCTGCAGATTTAGACGTTGAATCCAAATTTTAAAGTCATAAGAATTCCACAAAATCAATATGCAGATAAAAATGGTTCTTATGGTTGGGAACAACTTATTAATTGACAGGGTAGTTAAAAAGAGATCTCAGGTAATAGTTTTTCTATAAGTATCATAGTGTTATATAGATTGGTGCTATAGCCTACCAAATGGCATTTCTTTGACACCACACAATTTCATTTCTTCTTTGTTCTTCCTTGTTTGTTTGGTGTTTTTTTTGGGTTTGTTTTTGTGCAAAATTAGTCAGATCTGGACCTATATGTACTTGTCTTCTTGTTATGACTGAATTTGCTTTAATAAATCCAGTCTGTTGCAATGAAGAAGTTACTTTAGGTTTAAGGGAGGGATGGTAAAGTAGGGTTTATTATTGATCTACTAAAAGCTAGAGGTATTTCTTCCACTCCATAGACATAATGCTCAGTTTTTTATAATAATATCAGTAACAGCATAAAACCTTATATTTCTAATCAGATTAAAAATGAAAAATAAGATTTCCCAATCTAGAGCTTTTGTTAGTGCTACCAATTTACTTTACAGTCTACATCTTAATGGAGAAAAAGCCTGCAGGATTTTCCTAGGATTCAGTTTTGCACCCCATTCCATTTGCCAGTTTTAGACGACCCCTCGGTTTACGTCTAGTTTCTGTTCAAGTCCATACAAATTTTGAGGCTGACTCCAGTGGAGCTAAAGCAATACCATTATATAGATTTTTAACTTTGACACAAGGTTGCAAATGAGAGCAGTCGGAAGCTCACTGAAGCATTGCACACATCTGCAGCATTCTGAAATGAAGTCATTTCGGGCTTCAACACAACACTGGATAGACATTAAACACTCCACAGCAAATTTACTCTTATCTCTCCCTTTCTTTCAACTGATCCATTTTCCGTGCTTAACACCTGCTAAAAAGCTGTGAAAGGTGCTTAATGACACCTATTTATGTAAAGTACAGTACATTCATCTGAGCAGAATTAATTTAAGTCAAGGACTCAGCATCTGTTCAGTTCAGTTTTTCTGGAGCTTGAATGGTCTCAGGCAAGCAACACCGAAGTGCAACTTATTGAAATGTATCCTCAGTGCCTTCCTGTGTCTCTAAAAACTGCCTGGTATTTCCACTACAGATGCATTTGACCTGAAATTTTCAGGTATCAGTTCTACCTCTACTTTTGAAAAAAATCACAACAACTTCCTTATGCAGGTCTCCAGCTCAGTGCAGTGAGAAGACAATCACTCATTGTTCTGTTGGTAGGAGGAACTTCACTTCTAAATTCAATCTGGGTGAGTCTCAGGGACACATTTATCATTGCTGTAATGCACACACCTTCCTCTTAAATCAAGGTCATCCTGCCTGCTTACACACAGTGAATTTAACTTGGTGTTCAAGTGACCTTTATTTCTAACAACAGGTGGTATGACAGAGGAGGTCAGCTTGCCTGCATGATGAACAGGTGTCCGAGTAGATGACTTACTTTCAAAATCCACTTTGGGAAATGGTGACAGAGCAGCAGCAGCCCAACTGCTGGTATGTCAAAAAGTATTGGCATTGCATTTAAGTCTTTTACCTAGAGACAATGAAATACCTGTCTCAAGCCAGCGAAGGTCATGAGGTATTTTCTCAGGATGACCAGAAAGAACAAGGAACATACCTCTAGATGGGTAGATGACTGCAGGTGTAGTTAGTACACCAGGCAATAGGTGGCAACAAAATATATACTGCAAGAAATAGAAGATCCCCAATTGAAAAGCTGGAGTGGTTTTTCTTGTTATTTGGAATTATTTTGTTTGTTTTCAATCAGCTATGTTTTGCTTGGCATGAAGAAGCAAACAGCTTGAAAACCCCCTTCCCCACAGTACTCAGTGGGCTGATGGAGAGCACTTGTGCACTTAGAATACTCTGAGCATTCTCCCAATACAGCAAGAGAACAGGAGATTCCACACACTTCCTATAGCAATGAGCCTAACTGATATGTCCTGCAGGTAAGTTCTTTAATAATGGCTGTTTGAGCCAAATTTGACTGTTTTTACCAAATAGGCACAAACAAACAAAAAAAATCACCCTGAATACATTACTTCTGAAATATCCATATTCAGTAAAAATCCCCTCACTATCTCAATTGAGACTTTTTTTTTGTCAGAAAGGCAAATGCCAACTCGACTACCTGAAGATCTGTCATTTCCATGCTCAGTCTGACAAGTTTTACTTTCTCTCTGGCAGGCTAAATATTTTTGACTCTACAGTCCTTACAGCCATTAATCAGATGGGCCTTTCACTATTTTTTAACCTCTGCAACTAAGCCCTTTTGCAGCTACAGATAGGAATAAACACCTGTAAAATCTGGATGCACAAGAACAGCAGTCTGAAAGTACCCGAGTTTTAATATTCTACAATATTTTCTAGAAATCAAAATATTTTACACCCTGGCAAGCAAGTTGGTTTTATCATTCATATCTCAATATGAACAAAAAAAAAGGGTGCATCAGCTCTCTTCTCCTTATGAAGCTCCTTTGCGATTCAGGGGTACAACACACAGCTGAGACTAACCAACACAGAGAGCCAGAAGTTAATGTTTTCATTCCCCTGTCTTCCTCAAAGCTATCCAACCAACCACTCTGATATAGGGAATCGTTAAAGGGGAGAACTGCTACAGGAAAACACAAATTCCTGCTCTTCAAGATAAATATAACTAAAGAAGCATCTTTTATAGTATGGTCTTGGAAAAATAATTAGATTTTTTCATCCAGTGATTCTGCCGTACAACTCTGAAAATGTTTCAGGGTCCATCCTGCAAATTCTACTTTGGGATAAAACTCAAATTCCTAAAAAAGGGACATGTAATACCAGAAACAAATCATGGGCTCCCATGCATACAGTATGCTTGGTTTCCTTTTCTTCTAAACAGAAGAATTATCTATATACTGGAATAACCCCTTTTAATACTGTTACAGCTAGTTGCCCTTTAGGGATCTGTAAAAGTTGTTAAACTAATGAATATGTGCAGCAATAACAAAACTAGAAACCACCCCCCTCCCCCCCCCCCCCCCCCCCAAAATACCAAACAGGCAACCCATCCACCTCATAAAAAAAATCACAACCAAAAAACCCACCCCAAAATTAGTCAGCAAGATATCCAGGACTGTTTTCACCAAAGCCAGCTCATTAATTTCACCACAATAACCCCCATCAGCCAAATCAAAGTACAAACATATGGGTATGTGAAATCCCAGAAGACATCACAAAAAATAAACACAGCTCATACTGCTAAATCACAAATACGCTGGAACAGAAGCAGCCCGTTCACGCTTGTTTCTCAGCTATACTTTCAGGAGTTCCAGACTTCTTTCCAAATGGATACTCATATCCCTTTGAGGCCTGGTTGGGTCCATAAATAAACCATGGTGAACACCCAAGCCCACGGCTGGAGAGCGCAGTTCTGACAGATGCTGAATGCCATCTGCTTTCGTGGATATCAACCAGATGATACACAACACACAATACAGGTAGAAGGCACTCCAACTTCTCCATCCTGGAGAGTACTCACACAGGAATTACTAACACTAAGTTCTCCTAATAATCATTCATAACTTCAGTTCCATAGGGACTGCTCTATTGAACCAGTTGAAAATAGTACACCATGACTGGGAGGGGAAAGTTGCAATAAAAATATCCCAGCCATAGTGACTGTCAAGCCTTTCTAGATACAACATTTTTAATGAATATTTTAAGAAGCTTTCATGTTGTGATTGGAGTCCTCTTCAGCATTTGCCCAACATTTTGGGATGAGAAAGGTTATTTATGATTGTTTGAGGAATGCCTTCTTCTAAACCTGAGTCACTGCGTGTTTTGCCGAGAAGAAAACAATGAATGAATACAGCATCATGATCTGTTGTGGTGGGGGAAGCAGGAGGAGGTGGTGTCTGGGCAGGGGCATGGTGTGGCCTTGTGTAGGATGGAATCCATGAGTTTTACACTATGTAATCTGATGTTTTACCTGAGCTCTTACCTTGCTCTTTAGCAAGCCTGATGTAATCTATAAAGCGCTGAATATGTTAAGATCATGTTAGATCTATCTTTAAAATTTGAAGAGACACATCACTTAACAGTAATCATGACTTAAAAGGGACCAGACTTTTTGAAAGGTCCTTTACACCTTTCCTCATACACCAAAACGTAAAAATCAAAGTATCAATTTGTAGTTGAAGTCCCTCTTTCTTTATAGGACAAACTCTGCTGCTGAGCATCATTCTTATTCACCTACAGATTTCTCTGATGAAAGCATCACAAGGACTGAAAGCAGTATTTGCTGCTGTATTAGTCCTTAACAGATTCAAAAACTTTCCTGCATGAAGTGCACAATTCAAGAACTTTGTTGTTCCAGGATGAGTCATTCCCTACAAATATTTGGAAACATGTTACTCCTGCGCCAAAATTATTTTCCCACCGAAGAGGGCAAAAGTAACTACAGTTCTTAATGATCTTCCTGGAACTGTGTATTCACTTTCTGTTGGAGTCTGCTGTTCTAAATAGCAAAAGGCAATGCTGCTTTTTCAGACACACCAATCTTGCAATCCCCCACAAGTGCAAAATTTCAAGGCACAGAGAATCCATCATATCACCATTCACAAGTCTGAAATTTTCTCCACCGCTGTTGCCACTACCAGCCCCTGTTCCAAGGTCTACAACTCAGCAGCAAAAGTCCATGCTAGGCTGAAATCTGTCCTGTGAGGTTTAAGGAACCCAAGAGCTATTTTCTTTTTCCTACAGAATCACTTTTCTGTTGTAGGAGACAGAGAAGATTGGTTATAAGCAAAATAATCAAAGAACCTAACGTCTGCCTTTCAAATATTTTTTCCATGAGAAATAATTATTTTGTTACTCACAATATCTATCTCTTGAGCCAATTGACTTAAGTGGTCACAATTTCTACAACACAGATTCCTTTCAGTGGAATTAATCTCTTAAATTTATTAAATACACCAAATTCTGGCATACTAGTCTGACCATCATTATTAGCAATGCAACTGTATTACTTTATCTGCCTACAGAGACTTGGAAATACTGATCCATTATTAAACTCTGTCACACCTCTGCAAATTCAGAATAACTCCATTGGTATGGCTGAGTTCATCCACTGGAATCACACTTTTGGGGAAGGCAAAAGATCTTGCTTACACAATTACAAAACTCAGCAATAGGTCGAATCTTTTAAGACCCAATCCCATGAAACAAAGATTCTGCATCTCTGTTCTGCCCCAGTATGGGCTAGGAAACCAAGGAAAACATAAGCTTCAGGCTGGTAACTGGCCTGCCAGGCCTCTCTGGCACACTGGGAAGAGGAATACTGGGAGGGGTACTCCAACACGCTCACTCCCACAAAGCCATTGAGAACTGCAGGGTTAGAAATCACAGCTCCACAGGCTTGTCTTCCTCTCAGCTTTCAAGGATTGCTCCTCAGGAAATAACAGAAGTGTAAGAGACTGCAAAAATCAGCTGTGTAAGCAGACAATCCAACTACACATTTGGCTGAGTATTTTTCATGTTCTATGAAGCCACTGAAATGCTGAATTTGAGAGATGAGGAGGTTGTAAGGAATATTTTCCAAACAATCTCTGCAAATGATGAGAGAACCAGGCTCTGACACATCATTAATTTCTGCTGGGACCCAGGCCATGGCAATGGCACACATCTTAAAATGGGTGACCACAGCCCATGCTAAGTGGGGAACTCCTTCCTCACCACCCTCTTTTTAGAAAAAGATGCTTGGTGCTAAAAAGAGAGATGGAGAGAAAATAAATGTATAGCTTAAAGTGAAGGACACTCACAAATAGTTCCTAGTACAGCTCCTGGAAGAAGAAGTTTAGGATTTTAGTCTAATCTTTTTATCAGTGTTAGTGGTTTTTAATTGGTTCATTTTTCCTTTTTTTTTAATTAAAACTGTTAGTCCTATTTTGTGCTTTGGTTTTCTAAAAAGTTTGTTTTCCCTACTCTCTTCTGAAGAAAAAAAAATAGTTTTTAATATATGAATTAAAAAATGAGTTAAGAACTGACACAGAAAAATCAATGATACAAATTGTTGAAGTAAAAACAGAACACCAAATTAAAGATATAACTACAGGGGGAAAGCAAAGAAACACACTGCAAACATGAGATATCAGTGCCCAGTTTGAAGTCTCTTTTGCAGCACAAATGTTTAAACAGATGAAATTTCTAAAAAAGAAGAGAGTCACATTTAGACATGCTGAGGGAATAATGTGTTAATGATTTGATAACAATCTTCAGAAAAATAAGAAAATAAAATGATCTTAAGGTCATATTTTGAAGTATTTAGCCTAATACCACAATACAATGTAATAAATAAACAAATAAATAAAAATAGTAAGTCCAAATCTCCCAACAGAAAGTTCCTACAGCTGAATATTGCAGTCTAAGAGCAGAGACTTGCTGCTGAGGGGTTGGAGTCTTCTGAAACAAGCTTCTGTGCCATTTAGTATAATTCACCACTTCTGAGAGTCAGGCCAATATCATTCATTCACTGAAGTGCAACACAGAGAAATGCATCTCATTAAATCATGCTAAGTTTTTCTAAAGAGACATCTACAAACTTTTCTTTGTTATGATTATAAGATTACTGATGTCTCCTGCCTTGTTTGTGCAACAGTTAAATAAAAAAAAATAAGAAGAAACACAAAACAAACTCACATGGATCAAAGGAAAACAATTTAGAACCTGCAATGAGCAATCTATTTTATTCTGGCTCCTGCAAAGGCACATCTATAAACCTGTCTGGGCAGCTTAACATGCAAAACCCCAAATTTACCAAAAAATCTTTATCAGAATAAGTTTGCATAGCTCTGCAGACAATATTACCTTTTTTTTTTTTTACTAGCCATCGTTTCCAGAGATCCTTTTTGTCATCACTGTTGTGATGCTTAGTTCCCTCCCCCCCCCCATCTCTTAAGGCTGGAATCAGCCCTAACTAGATGGCAAAGATGTGCCAAAGTCACTCCAGCCTCAGCAGCTCAGTTTCACAGTTTATCGCCATGGGTAGCAGGGAAATTAGGGGCTGACTAAATTTCTAATGCCAGTTGATTAGCTTTACATCCTGCAGGTACATCAGCAGCTGAGTCGGAGGTAGTGGCCATTACAGCAATGCAGGTGGCCCTCTTGCTGTTCGGTTTCAGCCTGACACAACAGGTTTTGAGCACTGCAGAGTCCACCGGCAGCACTTCCCAACACAACATTTTTCAGCTGCAATTTCATTGTAAATTTGGCACATATTATACAGGGATACCACAGGCAAACTGCTCCTTCTCCAAATCCCACTCCCCTCTCTCCAAAGAGAGGGTGTAGAATTTACCTTCCCCTCCTGTAATTAGCAGGAAAAGAACAATTAACAAGCATATTGCAGCTTTCCACAAAACGACTCAGAACCTGTGACTTTAGTGACACTTGACTTAAAATGTAGGGACAGGTCTGCATGTAGGTAGGATCTGCAGTTGCCGGCAGAGAAACAAAAGTGTGTTGAAATAGGCAAAGATATGTTAAAAAAACCAAAACAAAACAAACAAAAAACCCCAAAAAACAAACAAAAAAAAACCAAAAAAAAGCCCCCACACACTATGAAATCGGTACTTGCATAAAATGAAGCTGCAGTAACTCATACCAGAGAACAATACAGCATAAAAACTGTACACAAATGAATATTTTCAGTGTGAAATAAAAAATATATTCTCATGCAGTTGTTTTAATCTTGAGAGGCAGATTCTCAGATATTTCACTCTCTTCTGTCTAAACGGTGGTGCTCAATCTACCAGATCATTCTGGTGGATTTTTCCGCAAGGATTTGTAGCTGATTCAGACCAGTGGATCAGTGGTAATATCTTGAAGTCGTAACTGAAAAACACCCTTATGAGGGGCACTATTCCTTCATAAAATGAAGGCAGAGAAAGAGAGACTCATTATGGCTATGAGACACTTCTAGCTGTGTACTGGAGATAATGGTGTGCTCACTTTAACTTCCAACTCCGGGACATAATCCAGTCTCTTGCATCATTTAGGAAAGAGTCACTTGATACAAATGGTGAGACATTACTGCTCCTGAAAGCAGATACTGACTTGCACCAGTGAACTTAGGGAGCATCTATGCAATTTGTTCATCTACGTAATTTGTTGATGGTGACTATATGGGCACCCAGGGAAGCCAGCCTACAATTGCCTACCTGCAACCCAGTTTTTAACCTTTTTGCTGGAAGCCAGAGTCCTTGCCGATATTTTGCAGATAAGCTACAGAAAGTAGTGAGGGATCTTTAGCTTATTTCTGCCGAGCCACGAGAAGCAAGCTGCTGTTTAATGTCCCGTGCAGCAAGCTCAGGACAGAGCAGCTTTATTGGCTCTCCTGGAACTGTAATCGAGCCATGCTCCACTTGTTCCCGAAGCTCTGATAACAGGAAGATTTTAACACCTCGCTGGACTGTAGAGCCAGGTCCTCCTGTGTCCTGAAGAAAGGGTAACAGCCCTCTGCACTCTCTCTAATGCTCCAAAAGGCTCAGGAAGAAAGGTATTTTGAAAGACATCTAATCTAATTTCTGCTAAAAATCAAAGTATTTATGCTAAGGGTAACAGCCCTCTGCACTCTCTCTAATGCTCCAAAAGGCTCAGGAAGAAAGGTATTTTGAAAGACATCTAATCTAATTTCTGCTAAAAATCAAAGTATTTATGCTAAGAGTTTATTAATTTTGAGTGGATGAGTATTTGACTGCTGATTTAGTATTTTAAGAACCTGAGCATCCTCTCTGAGTTCTAAAGAGTCATCCAAATATTTATCGAAGTTAGCAAGCTTGATCATTTTTATAAACTAGTATAGTCAATAGGAAGAGTTTCTGGAACCTCTGAAAGAACATGTATAATTAAAAAAAGCTGAATAATTCTTTTTAGAAATAAACGTCTCCATGTAAGTGGTAAAATCTTCGCCAAGTGATGCAAGAGACTGAATTATGTCCCGGAGTTGGAAATCAAAGTGGTGGCACTTATCTCCACTACACAGCTAGTAATACTGAATTTTGAATGCCTGAGTGCTAGGTAAGACCTAATTCTGCATCACTTATTGTAGTTTGGTACAATCAAGTGGACAGTAGTTAACAATGCTTCATTTGTGACGAGCAGAAGAAGGAAATATTTCCCCTATTCATAATGACAAAAAAGAAACCACTTTCAAAAATGCTTTATTTAACCTTATTTCCTCTTAAGCGTGAAGTTCAGAGCAGCATAATAACAAGACACAGTTTCTAACTCTCCTCTCCTTCCCCTAAAACTTTAGATACCTTAAATGAAGAAGTGTAGCATTTCTCACTAAGGAATAAAAGAAATTAACCAGCATTTACAGAAAGTTCATTTTAGAGTATTTTTTCTACAAATCCAGTAAAACCCTACTTGTGAGACACTAACTCACTGTGATTACATCTCACCTAATTAGACCTCCAGGCTTATAACCTCTTTTAAATAAGCAGTCAGAGCAATATGTGCTGTTTTCAACAGCTCTGCAAAAGTCACCAGCAATGAGATTTCAACGTCCCAGCTGCCTGAATTCCCTTCCCAAAGACCATGAGTGACTCACCAGGGCACTTGACCTGAGACCCAACCAATACAACTTCCAAGCTTCTGATCCTGTGCTTCGAAGAGGCCTAACAGATGCTGTGGGCTCAGTTCAGTTACCTAACTGCAGCACGAAGCATCCCCTGTATGGCATGCTGGGCATCCACAGGGACTGCCAGACAGAACAAAAAAGGCTCGTGTACTACTGGAACAGCAGGTGGAAAATAGGGTAAATCACAGAATCATGGCATTAGGTGACTGAGCACAGCCATTACCCCAGCCCTGCCAAGTCCATCACTAAATCAAGTCCAAGTGGTTTAATCCCATCCTACACCACTTTGCAATACCTCCATGATGGTGATGCCCACTTCCCTGGGCAGTCTTTCCAATACTTAGCATCCCTTCTGGTGAATAAATGTATCCTAATAGCCAACCTAACCCTTCCCTGGCTTTAGGGGACAATGCAGCTCTTTATGTTAGCTAGTGCAAAAAAGAAGGGGTAAGACTGTGACAAAATAATGCTTATACACATTTAGCTGGACCTATTGTTCCTACTCTGAGAGCACACTTAGGATTCACCCACACACATAGCTTCTCCAAATCCTATTATTTGTCTCCATCTTCTCTTCAGTCTGTTCCCCTTCTCCTTAGTAGGAAGTTAAAAAAGAATCTCTGGTGTGAAAACACATTCCCATGTTTTACTCTCCTGCGAGGATAAGTTCATGCCTTTGAATTATCCATTAGCAAGTCTCCTAATCACCTTCCTCGGGCAAGAAATGTCCTCTCTGGGCTTTGTATCTGCCTGCCTGGAGTTCAGATGTAACAAACTGGTTTATTCTCCCAGTTAGTAACCACCTCTGCCCAAAAGAGCTTCATTTGATTCAATGATCACAGAAAATGTAATTGTCATTAGTCCAGGATCAGGAACAAGAGGTTTTGCTGGGAGTTTCTCAATGTGGAGGAAAACAGTTAAGGCAGTTGTCTCTTACATTAAAAAAAAAAAAAAAAAATCTCACAGTCTGACCCACAAATACATTGAGTCTCCAGTATCAAATCTTAATTGTTCAGAGCCAAATTTCCCAAAATGTTATCATGTTTCATGAAGTAAGTTAGTCTCATTATAAATGTCAACTACAGATTGTATTCTGTGCACATGTATATATATGTGAATACCCAGTTCTCTACTAAATGTCATTCACCCATTTTTAGAAACACTTATATTCAAAATTATTCAGATTTTTATAAGTGCCTCAGTGATAAGGGAACTTGTACTCTTATGTCAGGTGCCACTGACAATCCTGTCATTAGACTGTTTGTTTGGTAATTATATATGGCAATAGGCTCATCTCCTGAAAGGTTTTCTTCATAGCCCACAAACCAGACTGAAGTAGAGGGGCTTTGGTGCAGAGAAGTGAGATTAAAAAAAACCAAATAAACAAAAAATCATCTATATGAAACTATTTTTCTCAAGCCCTAAATGAAAGATAAATGCAAACCATAGTCCATCTGTGCATGCAGAACCTTTTGAAGCATTTGTTCAGTTCTTTATATATTGCCTTTCCAAATAATTAAGAGATAGCTAAATGCAGCAATCTGTTTATTACCAAAAACATTAGGGTTCCCCCCCCCATTTTACATGTTCTATACTATTCTATACTACTACTGTTCTCTACTCCCTAGCCAGGAAGATTTTTTGTTCTGTGTTTACAAGTCTATCATCATGGCAACCTGCTCCACAACTAGAGTTTCTACATGTTGTAGTCATAAAAATAATCAAGATTCCTGACAAGACAGCCCACTAAAAGCCAATTTAGCTTGCACTGAAGTCAACAGCATTCAGTAACTACCTCAGTAGGAAAAGAATCTCATCCCAAGTTATGAAAAATGCCTGCCATCAAAATATACCACTTTGTTCAGACACAAAACACAAGTAAAGACTCTCTTCTTCAAAAGCAAGCTTAGAGCTACACTCAGAACACAGAGCAATGGTCTCAGCATGGAGCCAGAAAGATTTAGAAGCTGTAGAAAATATTTTTAAGTTCATTAAATACCCCTAGGACGCAACAGCACAGTGCAAGCTACGAAAATAAATGTTGACACAAAGAAAGCTAGTTTTACATAATTACTATTAATTGTGAAGTTCCTCCTGGGCAGCAAAGGATAACAACTATAACACCAGGAAAAATGTAATTGCTTCGATTCAGCATCCCAGCAGTATATCCAGAACCTAAAACCTCCAACCAAACCAAGAACAAGCCAACACTACAACCACCTGAACACAAATACTTGAAAGAGGTCTTTATTATACTTCAGGTCATTTACCTGCTATGTCCTACTAAAGTTGGCCTTTATGCCTAATACTTTTTTAACATATAGGGTGAATACTCTTTACTAATGTCTATGCTGACCTCAATGAATTTATTTACCCACCTATTGTTTTGTTTTTTTTTTTCCCCCACCAGTTATGCACTATTTTTCAAATCAGGACAGAACTTTCAAACACACTTTTTTGTTAAAGAATTGCTTTTTAAAAGATCTTTCTCCTAACATATTACTAAACATTTTGCTTATGGTCACACAGTCTTCAGTGTTTTGGCTCTCCATCCTCTTTCTTCAAATGTCTTGAGACATTCAGTCACAAAATTAAACACCATCACCACTAAATAATAATTAAAAAAAAAAAGCTTACAGTCAGTGAAGCCTACTCAAAAATTAGGCAGCTCTAATCCAACAACAAATCTGCTATTTCACAGCTCCAGTGGGGCAACCTATCAGTGCTTGCTCCTCACACATAACACCATTTACAGCATCATTGTTTGGCACCACTGGACAGCAGCCTCAAATCAACTGACACCAGCAGTTTATTATCCCATAGTAAAACCTTCGTACCTTTCCTCTGTGAGTTTCCCACGGGGAGTTCCACACAACACTGACATATTTCTTCTGCACAACTGGCTAACTCCTTTCTGTCCCTCACACAACCACCTGATCCTTGCTCCTCACAGCACAGACAACAAACTCCAACTCACTGTCTCCCAGTGAACTCACTCTTTTGTAACCCCAGCCCTTACTGAACATAGCTGTGACCTATTAAGGGCAAGGCTGTTTCCACTCTTTGGTAATTAGCACAGCTACAACTCGTCAGGGGTGAGGTTGCTTGGAATCCATTCTCCTATACTAACCAATCAAAAGTCAAGAAAAATTCTGTCTAAAATCTGAAGGATTTTCCCTGGTAAATTGCCGCTCCTGCTCAGAGAAGATGTACTTTACAGTTATTGACAGCAGCTCACTAGGACAAATCTCAATTGGAAGTCAGCAGTTATAACTAAAACAACTAGAGTTGAACATGTCAAACTGCAGAGAAAAGAAAACATCACTGTTTCCAGGTTAGCTTTGCTTATACTGAATATTTGATGGTGTAATTCTGAAGAAGGAAATAGGTATATTCTATATTTAAAAGAAACTGAATACCAGAAATAGGAATCAGTATTAATCAACTCACAATGCATCTTAAGGTCTTGTCTGGCCAGCACTTCACCTGTTCTGCCAGACAGCTTCTTAACACAGCACACAAAGCTTTGTTCCTCTTTAAATAATTTCTAGAACACACACTCTAACCAATATTTCGGTACAGTTAGTAAATGTGTGTCTTCAAGCTGTGTTATTTGTACTCAGCTCTCTTTCTCTGCAAGCTCCCTATGAGGGATGGTTAGAACATATGGAGCAGGAAGCCTGACAAATTGCAAAGTCAAAAGCACCTGGGTAACTCATTAGCACTGTCAGAGCTCTAGTCAGGTTTTGCTACTTAATTTTTAAAGCAGATTTTCTAGTGGCTGTTCCTGAAAGAATGAAATAAAGAAGGTATACATCAGAGAAGGGAGAATAAGTTTAGTGTTTGCAGCTTATAAAATTAACAAACAGAAAAATGCATGAACTATACCAGGGAAGTGGTTGAGTTACCATTCCTAAAGGTATTTAAAATATGTGTAGATGTGGTGCTTATGAACATGGTTCAGTGGTGGACTTGGCAGCATGGGGTTAATGGCCGGACTCGATGATCTTAGAGGTCTTTTCCAAGGGAAATGATTTGATGGTGCTATGAACGCAGCTGCTGGAATGAAAAACCTTTCTAGCTACAGGAAAAGAGACACCAGCATGACTAAGCAGACATCATAAATGACCTTACTGTGCCACAACTCGCTGGTGCGTGTGTGTGCGTACTTGACAGCATTTTGGAGTTTGGATGGGCTTCCTGCGAAAACCTGGAAACAAACAGGGAACGGTGACTATCCGCGCCCTCTTGTGGTCACACTTTACAACAGCCAGAGACCGCGGGATTCTCTCCGCGGGAACGGGGACGTTTGTTAGACTCTCTCTGGAAGTGTATCTCAGAAGATGACAAATAGGCTTAAAAATAGTAGCACTTAACATAATTCTCATTAAAAAACAAAACAAAACAAAAAACTGACAATTTTACTACACAATTAGACGACGATTCATTTATTTTGATACGCCTAAATGTGCATTAGAAATCTCAGCTGATAAAGTAACATGGCAGCAAGAACAAAGTGCATACATCTAAAGCGACAGAGGATGGGGATGAGAAAACACTGGTTTAACCTGGATGCCCTTTTAAAGACACAACACCTGAGTGACAAATCTTTGGCACTGATTTGGAAAATACATACTTTACCTTCCCTTTCTCTAGATAACTTAGAAGCCTCTCATTGAAAGGGAGAGCTGTGTCTTGCCTGCTTTTAGCGCAAGATATTCCAGATGTTAATGAGCCTAGAAAATATCACAGTTTTGAGAACTGTCATATTCGGGTAAAAATTAATTTTAAAAAAACGTCAGTAGAGGAAATTAGCTCCCTGTACTTGATGCAGCCAAGTGAAATGAAAGCTTTAGAGTGCAGACAGAGTCGTAGCAGCTAATAATTGCTTTAATCTTGAGAATAGGTGCAGGACACAGGAACACAGGAAGCTGCAGAAGCAGAGACCTGAGACCAGGATGGACAGAAGCAGGGAAGAAGACTGCTTATTGCACCTGGCTCTTCCTGGTGTCCATGCACTATCTGAGGAGGAAAAAGATAAGAGTTTCCCTGTCCAGATGTGCGCAGCGGAGGGCCGGGGCGGATGAGCTGTGGCAAGAACTCGGCGTGTTGCAGGGAAGCCCACCGCCGCCCTGACCTTGCCGGACACCGGGACCCCCCTGTCGCCCCGGCAGGCAAACAAACGAGCTGGGAAAGACAGGCGCCGGCCGTCGGCTGCCGCGTACAAGGAGCGAGTGCACCGTGCTCGAACACTTCACTTCGAGCTTTTCTTCAGAGGGGAGGAAACGCCCACAAAGTGCTACTTGCGTTCAGTGGACAACTTCGAGCAAGCGCCGCTGCGCGGGGCGGACAGCGGGGCTGGCGCGCCCCGCGCTGCTCCCAAAGCTCTGCCCGGAGGGGTCCCCGGAGGGCGGGGGGGGGGGGGGGTGCAGCAGGAGCCCCGCATCGCTCCATGTGCGCGGGCGGGGGAGGAGGCGTGTCCCCACCCCGCCGTCGCCGTCACCGCCCCTCGCTCGCCTGCCAGCCGGCACCGGCACCGGCGGAGCGCAGCGCGTTGGAGAGGCGCCGGGCGAGGAGCTCCCGGCTCCCGCCATGCCCGCGGCCCCGCTCCCGCCCCGGCGGGGCCCCGCGGAGACGTCCGCCCGCCGGCGCTGAGCCGCGCCCGCACCTGCGAGCGGCATCGCCCCGCTCCGCTCCTGCGCGGCCGCTGGGGCGCCCGCGGCGGCGTCTCTCCCGCTGTCCCTCCCCCCCTGCCTCCCTCCCCGCCCGCTGCCCGCCCCGTCGCCGAGCGGGAGCCGCCAGCGGTGCGCGCAGAGCCGGAGCCGGGGCAGCCGCTGCCGCCCGCGCTGCCCCCCGCCTCGGCGCCCTGCCCTGCCCGCCGTTCCCCTCCTCCGTCCCGCCCAAGCCATGAACTTTGGCCGCGGTCCCTCGGTGGTGTTGAACGTCGGGGGCACCCGGTACTCCTTTTCCCGGGAGGTGCTGAAGGATTTCCCGCTGCGCCGGGTGAGCCGCCTGCACGGCTGCCTCTCGGAGCAGGACGTTCTGGAGGTGTGCGACGACTACGACCGGGAGCGGAACGAGTACTTCTTCGACAGGCACTCGGAGGCCTTCGGCTTCATCATGCTGTACGTCCGGCACGGCCACCTGCGCTTCGTGCCGCACATGTGCGAGCTCTCCTTCTACAACGAAATGATCTACTGGGGGCTGGAGGGCTCCCACCTCGACTACTGCTGCCAACGCCGCCTCGACGACCGCATGTCCGAGACGTGCACCTACTACGCGGCGGAGGAGCCGAACGGCGGCCTCGAGGGCAAGGGCCGGCGGCCACCGGGAGCCGAGGGCAGGAAGTGGCTCGAGAGGATGAGGAGGACTTTTGAGGAGCCCACGTCTTCCGTGGCCGCCCAGGTCCTGGCCACCGTCTCCATCCTCTTCGTCATTGTGTCCATGGTGGTGCTGTGCGCCAGCACCCTGCCCGAGTGGCGGGCGCCGGAGAATCGCAGCGTGGAGGAGCAGAGCAGGTACACAGCAGAGTCAGTGAGGGAGCCCTCAGGGTAGGAGGATCCTTTATTTTCCCGCTGTCCGGTCCCCGTGTGTCCCGTCCAGTGTGTCCTGCCTGCCCCTTGTCTTGACGGTCCGTGGCTGTAGCCTCCGCCGGCGGAGGAGATCGTCTGCGCGCCTTGAAGCCCCGGCCTTGAGCTGGGGGCCGGGGAGGGATGTCGGGGTGTCGGGGGAGTGGCGCTGCTCCGCAGCTCCGGCTCTCGCCGGGCTCTGCCAGGCACCCGTGGCCCCGAGCGCAGGGGACGGGCGGGGGACGCCCGGAGCGGCCGCGCTGCAGGCGGGCCGGGGCCGGCGGCAAGCTCGGGTCTGGGCAGGATGGCAGCGGAGCGGGGCCATCGGGATACGGCTCCTATTCGCAGTGAGGGTGCCTCCCTCCTTGCAGGTTCTTGGAGCTCTTATTGCCCTCTTTCAGGAGACACGGGACCACACAGAGAACTTCAGACGCTCCGAAAATCAATTAAAATCCCTCACGATTGTAGGGGGAAAAAAGGAAAATACCGCGCCCCCCCCCCCCCCCCCCCCGATACAGGTGCTTCTGCTGGAGCAGATGCAGCGCCTGTTACGATTCTGCTCTGGTAAAATCCTGTACGTGGGAATAGCCTTACCCCCCACCCCCCTCTTTCCCTTTACGTCTCAGATTCTCTATGTGGGGAACACAGGAGATGATCAAACTGCACATCGAGCTTTTGCAAATGCATCATTCAAGCACCCCGGTGTATAAATGTAACAGATGTTTACATTTCCTTTAAGCATAATAAACATTGCAAAACAGTTGCAGAAAACAGGGCATGAGGTATAAGGCTCAATCCTGAGCCTTACTAGTAAGGAGAAACCCTTTTCCATCTTCTCGTGACCTCAGATTAGGGTTACATTGATGCAACTCTTGCACTCACTCTTCTGTTCCCTCTCTATCTCCTTCCTCTTCCCTGTTCCCTAGAGAACAAAATTGAGACCAGTCTGGTAGAATTTCTCCCATAAATACAACTGACATATAAAGAATGAAGTAAACATTTCTGGTATTTGCTAGCTTCTCCCTTTTTTAAAAAACAGGATATTCAACAAAAAGTTTTCAGCTTCTGCTCTTCTAAAAGGGCACTACAGTGAAATTGCAGCCTTGTCATTATGAAATCATCATCTTTTACCATAGAGTTAATTGGAATGTGATATATTATATCTTAGTAGCCAGATTAATTCCTTGGAAAGTATTTTCAGAGTTTCCATTAGCCTAATGGAAAACTGCACCTGTATTTCTCATTGTAGTTGAGCCAAAGAATTAATTGTATGAACAAAAAGAAAGCAGATGCGGTGTGAGAAGCTGTCGATTCCTGCTTAGATTCAGATATGTTAAAAGATGGTCCTAAAGGTTCTTCCACTTAAAAAGCCTTACTTAAGCTTAGCAAGGTTATTTCAAAGAGTAGATGCTGTGGGTGACCTCTTTGTACAGCAGCAAATTGCTGAAATACTCCCAAGAGGCATGGGAAAATATATGCAACACTACAATAGCATTAATCACATCGGTCATGTCTTTGTTCACATCTTTGTGGTATGGGAATCAACCTCAAATTTTCTCTTACAGGAGTTCAGCTTGCAGAGGAACATGGCATAGGATGTGTAATTTTTCTTTCATAGTGCCTTTGTCTTCAAGATCCTAATTTTACTCTTCTGAACAATTGCATATTGTACACCAAGTGTTAGAAGGATAAGGTCCTAAGTACTTGTAAGGTGCAGTGTAGCCAAACAGTTCCCAGGGCAGTGAAGGCTCCTTTTAGAACGAGAAGGATGACTACCAATGATGGGGTGAGTTTCTTCTGTACAAGCTGTAGTACTCTATGCTATTGCAACAAAAAAAACCCAAGTTTCTACCAGCTGAGAAGTTTCTACCAATGTCACTAAAGTCTGTTGCATATAAGCACCAGTACAGACTGGGTCATCTAACCCATGCACTCTGACTGCACAGGAACCGATCCCAATCTGGCAGCAAACACAGGGAAAACAGACACAAATGCATGCCTCTCTGTCCACAGGTGACCACTGAGGTAGAACCACTCCTCTCTTTTGCAAATGCTGCATCATAGCTAAACAATCTGGAATAGATGGAAAAAAATAGATGGAAAAGAGTGTGTTAGCTACAGTCGCTTTTAAGTGAACTGTCCAGTTTAGTTATCACTACTTACATGTGCCATAGGATTGGACCTAACATGCCCAGTTGTAATCTGACTTTATTTGCCTTCATGTGTTTATGATTTCTTTGCTTTGTAGTTATTTCATTTCAAAATAGTTGGGTTTGCAAAACTTAAGTCGGTAAGTATCTTATTTGAAAGCCTGACCAAAGAAATCCCATAGAAGTTTCTGGGATTGCATAGTCTGGCAATACATATCCCTCTTAGGTGAGAAGGCTTTAAACATCTGTCCACTTGTTTCTGATACACTTACAAGTTTGAAACCAAATTATGTCTTTTGTTTATTAAACAAAGTTCCTCATCAAAATAAAGAAATTATATCTAACATAGTAATACAAAAATTTAATTTTTTCCCCCAATAGAAACTGTTACATTAATGCTGTACAAAAGTGTTCTTTGACTTGCATGGCACTGTAATAGCTAGTATGAAGACTGTACGTTATTCCAAAAATGTATTTTGAGAAGTTTTAGGAGTGAAAATTGAATGGGCTAATCTAGAAATTCTTAGGCTGTAGATTTGGATGCAGTTGGTTATTCAGCCCAGCATAAGACACAGAGGTGAGGTGAGAACACCTCAGGAAACCCAGCAACTCTTATATTTTCAGTCTCTTATGATAAGCCCCTCCCCCCCACCCCCCCTTGCCTCAGTGTGTTATGTCAGAAAGGTGCCACATGGATAATTTCTGTGGCTGACTTCCATGGTAACCATTCCCAGAACTGCTTTGGACAGCTGTAGTGAGATCAGCTAACCAGCAGTGCGTCTCCAGCTTACCTGGACATCATCTCAGCAAGTGAGGGGGTCACTAATTCTGGCATTTACAAAATCAGCCTCTTTAATGAGGTTTGCAGTGAGTACCACTGGGGGTGCCAGCTAACACCAGCTGTATTTGTTTTCCTTGTATGAACACCCCTTCAGCAGAAGAGGAATTAAATCCACCAAACTTTCTTCACAAAGGTAATAATGTTATGCCTTTTCATGGTGACCATGCTCTCAAAGGATGAACAGCCTGTGACTATTTCTGATCCTTTGGGATAACACCCTTTAGAAGGCAACAGAGAACTCCAGGAGTAAGCTTTATTCAAGGAGAGAGGGATGGGAAATCTGACCTCGGAATTTTACAGATATTACAGACACTGAAATACAATTCCCTGATTGCAGAGGGATTGCCTTTCCCAGGCCTGTTCTAAGGATAAGGGATGTTATTAAATTTATTTCATTCTAAGATTTTTGCTCTATTCCCTGCCTTGGCAAGTTCCACTTATCAGAGCTAAAGATTTGCATTAGATTTGCAGAGTTTAGGAGCAGACAGCAGGAATGCCTTCTGTTGCTTCTGGCAATTTCAAGTCATCTTTGCTGTCCTGTGAACTGTGCCAACAGATGCATACTGTGAGTCTCTGCTCAGGGACCTGTCCATACACTGATTGGGAGCGTAATCTTCCAGGGAGAGCTTCTCAAGCCTGTAATAGGAAATAATTTGAAGCTGCTTGACTTACTGCCAGCACAGTTCTATCTACCTGCCCTAAAACTATTTTTCTAGTACTGAATACGAGTAGCTTGTTAGCACTAAGAAGAGATGGTTGTCCCCTTTCCACTTAATAATCATGATTAGGTTTGTACTGAAATAATCACTAGCTTATCAAGCCTACATTATTGCTGTGTTCTTAAGCAAAAGCAAATAATCACGGTAGTTTCTCCAAACAACATCTCTCATCAAGAGCCAGTGGACTTCTTTTAATTTCTGCAAAATACCAGCCTAAAAAATTGCATCTGAAATTTAGACATATAAAAAGTATTATTCCTTTTTAGTGGTGGAATTTCAGAACACCTGAATGTTTATGTTCAACCTCTATTCAAAAAACAGTAAGAACTCATTTCCTGGACAAGATCTAACTTGAATACCACATTTCTGCTAAGTTATAACAGGGGGCTGAAGGTAAAGAATGGACCCAAAGACCTAGGTTAAAAACACAGACGTAGACTCTTCTATTCAATTTACCAGTTCTTTGAAAAATAGGGGTGAAACAAAGAACAGATGTGTATCACTGCCTGGGCACAACAGAGCCTTAAACTCACCAGGGCTAGGTGCCAGTCATGTTCAATATGGAAAAGATGCTGAGGATCTCAGGACTCAAGATGTTTGTATCCACATCTCCCCTTTGAGCTGTGAAAGAGATTTGCCCCTTCCCTGGGGAGTGATGGGTCATTACAGCCTCCCACACAAAGCACTGGAGTTTAATGCATGACAGCATAATTTCTACCAAAGCAGGGACAGAATGGAAAAAAAGCCAGCATGGTTTTTAATTCAGGGAAGCTAGCTGTTATGTGGTCTTTACTCCACAGTTTGTAGTGAGAAGGAAGCCCTTGATTTCAAAAGGATTAAAAAACCCTGAACATTTGCTGAAAACACTCAGGAGTCTTCTTGAGCAGGAATTTGATCGTTCTAGCTACTGCTTGGACATTTTTCAGGTTTAATGTGCTTTACATGGAAATAGACTTTAGCAACAATTCAACAAATCAGTGCTGACAGTGTTTAACCCTGTCATATACTGTCTTTAATCATATCATCTGTTTTCCTCATGTGTCCTGTTGCTGTGTATGTTTTATTTACAAGCTTAATACATAATAGTGCCGCTAAGGAATATTTTGGCTCGATTTCAACCAACTCACCAGGGGACATTGAAAGTATAGGAATTGGCAAGCTGAGGCAGAGAATATTCTAAGTTGAAAAAATTCTAAGATGGTTACAGCATAGCTTTCTTTTTTAGTAATAACTAAACTTGTTATTGATTGAAAAAAAATATTTCTGAAATGATTTAACTCATTGTGCATAAAGTAGCTTATTCTGAGAGAAAATATCATATGGAACAGAAAACTGAACAGTGATGGGTTTACAGTAGGAATGAGGCTTGCAAAGGTTTGATTTTTGATTTATGGACAAAAGATTCATTAGAGCAATCTTGAAAGACTGCTAAGTACCAAGTGGCTTAATATTTTGTGAGAAAAACTCTTTCATGTGCTTTGGTCCGGGGCAATGAACAGTAAGTTTGAGCAGGAATAGCTTGTAACTGAATAAAAACCAGGATTTAGTATTTTCTGTGATTATTCGTAAAATTTGTGGGGAATCTTCAAGGAAATACTTCATTATTTTGTTTTTAATTACCCCTCTCCTTTTTAGATACCAGCTACTTTAAAACTGAAATAACCAACCAACTAAAAACTGTGATGGAAGTTTATAAAATAGGTACTATATTTTTACCAAATAAAGTCACTATTTAATTATATAGTTATAGATTTTAATGCAGCATTATTCCAAACATAGGCAATAAAAGCAGTCTGTCCTGTGAATATGCAGAAAAATTTTAAGAATTGAGTACTTTAGTCTTCAGAGTATACAGCTTTTATTTGGCTTTAACTTCATACTCTGTTAAGTTCTCTTAGGGACGAACTGTTAAAATTGCTTTCCTTATTAGATGTTATTTATCCACTGATAAGGTTAACTATAAAGATAAGTCACTGCAAGGAGAGGGAGACTTGATCTGAAAGTAGAAATGTAGAATGTAGCACTCCAGATTTCCCAACATGCCAGAGGTTTCTAGTTTTTCTCACCAAAGCACTCATTTTTGTGTGATTCACCAGTACTGCCAAAATTCATCTATACAGGCAAAAAAAGGAGTGACAAGAGAGGAAAAATGAAAAATGTTCCACTGATGGCTAAAAAGTAATTAGAGGAAGGAAAAAATTAAGGGACACCCTTCTTCATAATCTTCTCCACAGCCAGGAGAAAGAAGGATGGATGCAAAATGGACAAGTGGAAGTGCAAGTTAAAATAGAATGGCATTAATGTATCCCCCACTGCCTTGATCTCACTTTGTCTTCTTTGCATCAATGATGTTCCTTAGCTCACTTCAGATCTCTTCTGTAAGAAAATACTTCTTCAGTCCTTCCTACTGAAGTATAATTGATTTACAGTATTTCTTATCCCAGGAACTTCCAGAATAAAACAGTGAATTGATCATATTTCATGGATCTTTACTTGTACAACTATTCCCCAAAGTTATATGACCATTGAATCAGTGCTGATTCATGAAGAAAATTTCTATTGTATCACAATGATCAGGACCTAGCTTCCTTAAACCTCAACCCAGAGATAACCTGTCTAAGGGGTGACAAAATGAAGGAGTCATGTTTCTGACATTATCAGGGCATTGGGAGGAAATACCGAGTGAAAAAGCTTTGAATTGTATAATTACAAATTTCTTCTTCCTTTAAATGCTTTAAGTCATAGGATACAGAAAACACTACCAGAGAAATCTCATAAAATGTAAAGAAATAGTTTGTTAGAATTGTTGAATATTCCTGGCTGCAACTTTCTATCCAGATACAATTTTTCTTTTAATTGTACATGAGACCTCAATTAGCCAACATAAAAGTATAGTCAGACATCATCAGTTTGTCCATTACCATAATCTTGCTGTTTGATTGTACTGGGGAAATCTTAGGTATTTCCTCACCATAAGTAAAGAGGATTTAAGTAAACTTACCCATTAAGTTTTTTTCTTGATTTTTTTTTTCAAATATAAAGTGTCCAAAAGCTTAATTTTTCATAGAACACCTAATTCTTAAGAGCTGGTTTTGAATTTCAAAGGTCTTTCCATCAAAAGGTGCTAACAGGAACTAGAATTCTACAAGCCCTTTATGAAGAAAGAGCCACTTGCTTACAGAACTTCCATTGTTATTCATGAAAAAAGGAAAATATGCTCCAATTTTATGTGATTAAATATTTAAGTAATTAATTTATATTCATTTAAATTTGCTGCAATTACAATGTACCTTATGACTTTACATTAAGTGACTGTTACTCTTTCTTCCAATTTTAGTGTAAAACTAAAGAGAATGAATTAAAAAAATAGTGAAAAATAAATAAAATTTCACTGTGCAAAAAATCTATGAAAACATTAGTTCATGTAGTCTATAATTACATCAGTTAGAGAGTTATATTATCTTTCTAACAGGCCACCATCTTATTAATAACAATAGATTTCAGAACTGGTAAGAAATAATGCAGATGTGTTAGGGAAGACACATTTTAGGTTTGAAATGACAGTTGGATATTCACTTGCAAATCAAAATGTTTTAACAGACAATACCTTGTTAGAGTCCTTGCAGTAGCGAAAATTTCTGGTTGTATTTTCTGGCAATATTTTCGAATATCTGATCTCACACCAGTTTGGTTTCAGAGCTGTTGGTAAGAGAAGGCATCAGTGATGGGCTTTTTCTTTGCTCAGACTGTTGGTTAAAAAGATAAATGGAGGAATGAGGGGACTATTAGCTTCCATGTCCTCATGTATGAAAAAAATGAGCACAGTCTGAAATCTCAGGGAGATTTGTGACCAGGTGCACAACAGTTACTAAATAACCTTTGAGCGACATTGTTTATCTTCGGTTTCTGCTTCCACTGGTGTCGAGATATTCTCAAGTCTCATTCAAAGCACTGGGACTTGAAACTATTTAAGAACATACTGAAATCCCCCTCCAGGCTTCCTTCTGCATTTGTCAAGAAGAGGATCTTGCCTATCACCTTAACATTTCCTTACCTTGACATTTTTGCTACAATGTAGTTTAGGTGGACTTAGATTTACAGCAAAAGAGAAAATTCAGGAATGTAAAGCATAGTGGTAAATGGGAGGACACAAGCTTAGTACTTTATGCATGCAATACTGAAAAATAAAATACCATCTGTATTTAGTGACAATAGCTATATAGGTCTGAATGTAGTTCTAGGTAAGCCTGTGTTTGGGATGCAGATCAGATAGACTGGTTTAGGCTGGTTCCTAAAGAACTAATATTCATGAATCATCCAATGCAAATACTTATTTCTGGCTAGTCCATCTGCACTTCCATTTTAGTTTAGCACTCTGGTTCTATACATTGCTGTTCATAACCAGACAGGTCAATGATCTACAACCCTTGGTATTCCCAAGTGGATCAGGCCTCATAGACTTAGAAAAATAAATTTAAAAATAATTTTTAAAATTCCCCAAAACTCAACTAAACAAAACCCCAACAAACCAAACCCAGCTGTTCTAGATAAGGTTACACACTGACATTAGCGTCCTACCATTTCCTGTAGGGTTCCAGTTTTCTTAGGCATATTTGCCCAGTACTATGACCAGTAGCAAACCATAATTCAAAGAAAGTGATCCGTGAGTGAGTTCTTAGCAATTATCAGTTTAAACTTTCACTGGATCCTCAGGCTAATTGCTGAAATCCAGTGCTAGGTGCAGGATAAGGATGGCATGGCTTTCTGTTTGTCGTCTGTGAAAGTCTAAGTGTCACTTTGGTAATATCTGTAACAAACCAAACATCCCCTGAAGACTTTGCATAGAGCATAAATTCTGTTCTTTATTTCTTTTGGCAGGATAATTGAAGCTATCTGCATAGGCTGGTTCACTGCAGAATGCATTGTGAGGTTCATCGTCTCCAAAAACAAGTGTGAGTTTGTCAGAAGACCTCTCAACATCATTGATTTGCTGGCAATTACTCCTTACTACATCTCTGTTCTAATGACAGTTTTCACAGGGGAAAATTCACAGCTTCAGAGGGCTGGAGTCACCTTGAGGGTCTTAAGAATGATGAGAATCTTTTGGGTGATTAAACTGGCCCGTCATTTCATTGGCCTTCAAACACTTGGTCTGACTCTGAAGCGTTGTTACAGAGAGATGGTGATGCTACTTGTCTTTATCTGTGTTGCTATGGCAATTTTCAGCGCACTTTCACAGCTTCTTGAAAATGGGCTGGACTTGGGAACAAAGAATAAGGATTATGCCAGCATTCCTGCTGCTTGTTGGTGGGTGATCATCTCGATGACCACAGTTGGTTACGGTGACATGTGTCCCATCACTGTACCAGGAAGGATTCTTGGAGGAATTTGTGTGGTTAGTGGCATCGTTTTATTAGCCCTGCCAATCACTTTCATTTATCACAGCTTTGTGCAATGCTACCATGAGCTCAAGTTCAGATCTGCTAGGTACAGTAGAAGCCTCTCTGCTGAATTCTTAAATTGACCCAACTTGCATTCTGTTGTACTTGCTTGCTAAGCTTTGTCTTAGAAGAGAATGGTGGAAGGTCCCTTCGCGTGTCCTCCTTGACTGGATGGTCCTGTGGAACAACATTCTCATCAGCCTGGAGAAAGCCCGTCACCATTCAGACAGGAAGGATGTCCATCTGCCTTGAGCACCTTGCAAGGAGAGGGAGCGATGTTTCAAACTTGAGAGAACAAAATTAACAAAAGCGGATTCAGAAATCCTCAGCCAGACCAGTTTGGTGTTCAGTCTGCCTTCCCACAAAAAGAGCAGAACAAAAAGTGGGTGTAACACTGAGACCTGTCATTCCTGTAATTATATCCTAAATCATTCTAAGCTAATTGCTAATGTGTAGCAGAAGTTTTTCTGATTCCAATATCTAAATGCTTCACAGAGGCATTGATAGCTTCTTGCCTGAGGTGTCTCCACTTTTAACTCAGATAAAACAGATTATACGCTGAAGGAGAATCACTTGTACTTCTGTGCTTTGCCACAAAGTAGAGCTGGTTCTGTGACTCAGGAAAGATGAAGAATATAGGTCTATAGGACAAAAAAAACCAAAAAACAAAAAACCCCTGAGGCCTGATTCTGATTTTGAGGAAGCACACAAATCTTCTGCAAACCCAGTGAAGTCAGTGGCATTTCTCTGAATTTGTGAGTTCACAAGGAAGTGCAAGTGAATCTCCAAATATTGTAAGCAAGGATTTCTTTAGATCACCAATTACTTTCTTCTCTGGAACCAAACTGTAAGTAGAAGCAAGTATTGTATTTTACAAAGATCAGCATAAGAAATCAGGGATTGATATATATCCTGGTAGGTTAGTGGAGGAGCTCTCCAAATTTTATATACATTCAGCTCAATTCCATCCACCTGAAGTTACATACTCATAAGCACAGATTTTCCCTCCCTCACCTCCTCCCTGCCCCACATATATTAAACACAGGTATCATAGTGAGAGTTGTCTTAAGACAAATTTTAAGATTCCATCATTTGAAGTGGCCTGGAGCAAGCACTGGAAAACAAGAGTACCTGCTCCCTGTCAGATGAGACTCTTCATCATCTTAAATTCTGCAATCCTTACTGAAGGATATACCTCAATGGAACTTTTAAAATCAACTGTACAAAGCCCAGAGCATACCAAAGAAAGTAAAATATAGAAGTGTGAGTTGCACTTAGCAAAATGGTGTATTCTCCAATGCTACTAGAAAAGGAAAATTAATCAAGTTAGGTTCTGGAATATTTCTTGTGTAGTACTGCTTAATAGCATTGTTCAATATAATTCTGAAAGGCTGCTACATAGAAATGTGCAGTTAGATACTAAAACACATTCAGGTACAGCTTTACAAACTTGGGTACCAATAAACATCAACAGGGAGCTTTCATGCTAACATGAAAGTTCAGAGTCATCAGCACAGCTGAAATTTGTGTGCTTGCCTGAAAATACTGCATTTACTCTTACTGTGCTGTAGAGGCATCTTTTACATATGTAACTGTGAAAGGCTTTAGAAGTGAAATGAGTACCACCTAGAAAACACATCCCTGGAACTGCTCACTCAAATAAATCTTCCACATTGATCAGTAAGCAGTACATTGAAGGCTCTTCTCTGAGATCTGAAAGAGTCATTATCATTTTAAGAGGTCTTAGTCTTCAGTAGTCTTAAAGAACCACATTGCAATCACAACTTTTGCTGAAGACCCGGAAAGAATTTTAGTAGCCTTCCTACAGACAAGCTTGACTTTCCCTTCAAGACTCCATTGTTAAGTGCTGTTACAGCCATACCTCTATTTCTTGCCACTGGTGTGTTCAAAGGTTAGCTCTGTAGTTCCCTACACTACTATATTTATGCCTTTTCTATCAAAATCATGTTGCTCAGAAACCTGCTCCAGCATTCCACAGAGAGGTGAATATGAGATCAGCAAAAATTTCTTTCTTAGGCGAGATTCACAGCTGATGTTAGTTAGGCAAGATGTGACTTCAGAGACACTTAGATGTTTTACAGCCGTGGGGATGCTGGCTCTGTATTCCTGCATGTGTACCTATATATATCCTGCATATATTATATATTATAGTCAGTTGAAACGTTTGAGGTTTTCTATTCCTCACAAAAAATTTCCTCCTTGACAAAATTAAAATTTCAGACTTTAATCCAAACATAGATGTTGAAGAAAATGACATTTTCATATTCTAATGAAAAGTTATTCTGACAATATCAAAACCATTTCAAAGCAGAAAACTGTTTTTTTTCTATTTTGCTCCAATTTTTGCTTATGTTTTTTTAAGCTAAAATAGGTTACAGACCATATGTAAGAACTTAGCCCTACAGATTTTCATGTGCCGTTTTGAATGGTTGGGAAAAATACTATTTGTCATAAAACTCCTTAAAACTTACTTTGTCTTTTGTCCACGTATTGTATTTAGCCAAACCAATACTCTAAGATACAACCCTCCTCCACAAAACGCCTAAACCATCATCTTGATGACAATAGCTTAAAATCCATGCAGAATGTGAATATAAAGTGTGCTGCAATCTTGATTTCAAGACAAAATAAAATGTGTTTCAGCACCACCTATAAATCTAATCTTTAGATTCCTGTAGAAAGGGAAAACATGAATTAATGCACATAAAAACTTGTGAATACCAATTTGCACCATGAATCATTTTTACATAAGCAATTAAGGACAGGAAGTTTTCAACAATCCAAGCTATATATGGTATACAACAAAATGTTTCATCCTTTATGAAGTGTTTTTCAGATGAAGAATCTTTCCCAGTGTAAAAACATAAATCTAATGAAAATGACTGTGTAAAGGAATAAGTCTGTGGAGATTAAGTCATATTATGTTTTTTTGAACAGTTTGTGTTCAATTTTTATATGGCAAAATGTGAACAGAATGACCTAATGTATATTTTAATTTGAGTTATAATAAAATATTTTCAAACTGCTGTATATAAGCCCTCTAAGGAGAGATCCTGCAGTGGGTTTTTTGGTGGTTTTTTGTTTGTGTTTTTTTTATTTGTGGGGGATTTGGGGTGAGTTTTTTTTCTTTCTCTTTCTATTCTTGTATGATTATCAGTGTGTAGACTTTAGTTTCCTTACAGACCAAGTTGAAATAAAGCAATCTTCATGGTAGCCTTAAACCAGAATTTTAAACAGTAATTAGGATGCCTGATTTCTAGTAATGTATGTCATCTTATTTTCAATGGACCAGTGCTTTTTTTAGGTTAAACTTTACAAAATATGAATTATATGTGTAGTCAAAAATAAGCATATTTTAAACAGTTGCAAGTGTTTTATAAAACTTGCTGGAGATCCTGTTCTATGCATATGTGGGGTGCAGCACTGTATTTCAAAGTGCAGCATTTCAAAGCCAAAAGCTGAGTGAAGACAAGCTGGCTCATCTCTAATCATTGCCCGTTGGAACCCTATACAATGAAAGATTTCATGGGCAGTTTCTCTTGGAAACATTCACATCTGGAACAAATTAGATTAAATACATATAGAATAAAACTGGAGAAAAATTAAGACAGCTTGTACAATTATGATCCCGCATTTTGGTTCATCTAAAATGGAAACCAATGTCAATGAGTTTTGAACTGCCAAGGTTAATCATACATTATGTACTAGGTTCAAACCCTAGGACTGATTTATTGGGAGCTATATATTGGCTGTAATCCTTCAAAGTACTTCCTGTCACTTAAAAGTACTTTATCATTAATGAAGTCCCTGAAATGTAAAGCTCTCTAGGGTATTTTCCTTCTAAAGTTCTACATGAAGCATCATCCCAAATATCACAATGAATGGAAGATTATCCTTTCCCTTGATGTAAGGCTTGAAAACAATATTGTCATGATGAGTATACACCAAAAAAAAAAAATTAATTTGTTTGACAGATGATGTTAAACAGTCTTATCAGCATAGGGATGAGCCATATAAACATGATATTAATTCTTATTGTACAGTGGCTTATACCGGTGTGCATAGCAGCAAGTTTGAGAAATAATAAAATCCTGGTAGTGTAAGATTCCTGGATATCTTGATATCCATGTATGTAAAAGAAAAGGCTTTTTCACATTTGCAATTCATATGTTTGCAATTCATGCCTGTAAAGGACTTCATCTTCCTATTCCAAAGTAAAACTGAAGTCCTTATGGGTTCAAAACACTTGTCTCTTCCCTTCTGGGTAACAACTGCAAAAATCTTATCAGATCTGAACGCCTTCCAGGCAGTGGACATACGCACACACCAGCCAGCTAAATTCAGCAGTCAAACCCCATTAGTTTCCTGGGAAGCAGCACAAGGAACAAGGTCTGTTGTGCTCTGAATTTTATCTCACCTAAGAGGTTCAGGATCACTTGAAGTTTTTAGAATTATTATTTCAGATGAGATACTAAGAAGACACTTGCTGGAAACTTATATAAGCTATCCATAACGAAAAAAAGATAACGCTTTATAAAAAAGTTTTCACTGATTTAAAAACAGGAAACTGACTCTCATTTTCTGTAATTTCTTTGTAAAAGCAAATATGCAGGTCATGATGATAATTAAACTTGCTATATAAAACAGATCCCTGTTTAAAATGCTGAGACTTAGTGTGAAAAGTCTTCCAGCTTTGCTAGAGCTGTAACAGATTCCAGTAGCTGAAAAGGTGCCCCAGCCCACACAGAGGAACAACAAAACACCGGATTCATTGTAAAAAAGTGCAACACAACCCGGGGAGTGTGTTTCAGACAACAGACAGGTTAAGCATCAACAAGCTGCACAGTGAGCAGCCAAGACTGACAGTCTGCCTGACAACAAATGTTAAGAGTCACAGAAGAAAAAGAATATCAATCTTTGGTCAAATTAATAAAATATGAATGTTTACAACTACACCTTTTAGAGTCCTTTATTCAACAAATGCCAAGGTTTATCATTTCATGGATCCTTAATTTCATATATTGTCTGTAAAGAAAAATGTACTCTATAATTTGAAAAGGTAATAAATGTGGGGGGTTTTATGTGAATAGAGAATTAATTAGGTAAAATAATGTAATACAATTTGCTGGTCTTGTTGCCATATTTCATGGACTAGTGGTCAAAACACAAATGTTTATAAAATGTGTTCTTTTAAACAAATGAATTCTACGGCTATTTGTATTCGTACTGAACCTCTGCAAGACTTTTTTCTTTAACAATTTTTGGCTACTGAGAAGTTTACCATTTAGAACCCAGAAGTTTTAGTCAATATAAAATTTCATTATTTGGTCCAGAAGTAAGTCTAAAACAAAAAAATAAAGTTAAACATCCACAGGCTTATTCTTCAGCAACTGAAGATCTATCATAATTAGGGACTGTCAAAACAAAACGAAAAGCAGCCATGTAACACATATATTATTCCTCAGATATTATTTTTGAAAATGAATCTGGAAAAATTAATTAAATTTGGCTTTAAGTTCACTTATTTTTTTAATATAAATAAAACCCCAAACCAACCCCAAACATGAACACAGAATTCATTCTGTCAACACAACCATAAACTTCAGCAGTGCAATCCTTGCATTATTGTGAATGGATCTGAGACACTCTCTTGATGCTTTAAACGTACATTTCAAAAGTACATCCCCCCCCCAAAAAAAAAAAACAAAAAAAACCCAAAGTTGAATGTTTTAAGAGATCACTGAATTATAAACTATTCTGGTATCAATCCTCTGCATTATTATGAGAATGAACAGACTTTTCATTTGGAAATCATGAGCATTTTTAGTTCTGTTATTTAATAGTTATAAATATTTTACATAAAATTAGACAGAGAAGAAACACAAGAAATAAAGCAGATGTCCACATAGTCATAGAAGTATTTTTTAGAAGTGTTTTTCCTAAAAGAACTTCTGAAATATTTGGAAGCAGAAGGGGTTTTTTTAATGTTTAAACACACTTACTGCTTTGCAGATACGCTCAGCACTTGCACCTTCCATCAATTTGAGATCCAGCTGTAAATGCATGGGATCCTCCAAAAGAAGATTTATTCTTTCTACCCTGGGGAACATTTTATTTTTTTTTCTTTTTCTGTAAGAATTTTAAAAAGAAAACACTAAAGAAGATCATTGAAGTCTAGGAAATCCAGAACTTCAACACTGGAATTCTTTCCCATGCACTCCAGAAATCCTCTCTGCTTTTACATTTTTTTGCACTGCTTTTTTACCAGTATTGTAGTAACTAGGAGCCACAGAGAGGACCAAGTTTCTGTTGCACTAAGAACTGTATAGCTAAAGATCACAATTACAGTGCTGCTCCCAAAAGCCCTACATTTCAGTAGTGAAACACAAATAAAAGCACGTAACAGTACAAGCAAGATGGCATTTCTCTGCAGCATGAGTGTAGCTTATCTATTGAGCCTGATACCCTGTTAAGTACTAAGTGTTGATGTACATTTTTTCCTCCTCAATTTGGAGAGCCTCACAGAGAGCACAGCACTTTGAAGACAGTGTTTTCTCCATTGCTAAAGGCCTTGTCAGCTACAATGGTTGTGCCAAGACAGCACAGTGTCTAACAAGGATTTCTGTCATTAGGGTTTAGTATTTGAACTCTATGACATTTGATGGGATGTTATGAATCAGTAAAACTGCGGGTATTTGGATAGCATCTTGAATCCATGATGCTATAAAAGGATTCTATTGTACACATGCCATTAAAGATTAAAAGAGAAAAACAACCTAAACAATGTATTCACTAAGTATAGTCACACAGAAGCTAACTGAAAAGAAAGGCATTGCTAACAAAATTACTTAAATTATAATAAATACAAATCTGGATTTCTGCCAGAGATTCTTGCTTATAGCCCTCAAATTTATATGGATTCCTTGAATATCTCTGTCTTTGGATGCAGTGTCTTTAAGCTCTACTTCTTTGGTTCTCTGATAAAAACTCAGCCTATAGACCACAGCAGCCTTTTGTTCTCCATTGACTCAAGAGGCTTAAAAGCCAGGTATGTCTGAAAGGAAAGATATTCTTCAAGGGAGCCAGGTAACCAGCAGTGATTGAGATTTAGCTAAGATGGATTTTGTTTTATTTTAGAAAATCTATTTGTTATCGGGGTTATGGAAGACAAAGTATTGAATATAAATGCCAAGTTGCCCTGAACACAAGACCAAAGATCATGAACTCATCTGCTCCCCTCATTATAGCAGACTCCATCTTCAGAATCTCTATCTTGTTTTCTTAGACTTTTCTCTTTTTGCTTTCACCTAACCCTCACTCAAGAAGCATTAAGGTTAAACATTAATATCCACAGACTGAGGCTACTGTTACCTTTGCCTTCTCTTCAGACAGACTGTCCGATTCATATTTGAAATGCATTTCAGATTAGACATCTTAGAATAAATATCCATACATTTCTCTGTGTCAGTGTAGGATAAGAAGATCTCCACAATAAATGTTATATACAATGGGAAAAAACAGCCATGCAAAGCAAAGCTTTTATAAAGCAATACAAAATAGTTTAAACCATCCTGATTCCATCCTTGGTCCAGAGTCTTATCCTGGTGCTTCACATCCCACAGGCCATTTAAAATCTCTCCGCCCTGCAGTAAAGATCACCATCATGCCCTTGGCCACCTGCTTCTGCCAACAGGATGGACTTGAAAGCTGCATTGCCAGCAGGATGTTGCAGTTGCAGATTTGTATTTCTTTGCTTTTTTGGTTGTTTACTCTAAACTGCTGTTTCTACCAAGGTGTAAAACAAACTGGCCAGGCTTGGACAGAACACTTTCAGTGGCTGATCCACTTCCACCAGCATGTAATAGAGTCATGCTCAAAGCAATTATGAGGAAACTGTTAGGCTTTCACTGCTGTATTGAAGAAGCCAGTTTAATACCAGTAAGAGGACTTAACACATTTATGTTCCCTGTTTGGAGACATACCCTTATTAAGAGTTCAGGATTGTCACATGAACTACAGAAATATTACAGAGAGCAGGTGGAAGACTAATGAAAAAATGAAATAAGGCAGATGGGATAGGGAGAGGTTAAAACATTAAACCAAAAAATACAGAAGGATCTATGCAATGAAGTCCTATCTAAGTGACTCACTTTCCATTCCATTTCTTCACCTTTTGGTTTTTACCTTTTTTCTAGCTGCCCCATTTTCCTTCTGCTGCTGGCCACACCTGCAGGCTTCTGTGCTGGCACCAAGTATTACTAAAGTACAATGCCAACCCACGTGCCTGCCATCCCATCCTGCCTGTTCTTTGCTCTCCTACCTTCATTTCTACAAGTATATTCTTATTTTAATCAAGCATCTTGTCCCTCAAGGACCTGTGCTAAAAAGCAGTTCCCCAGACCACTCATGCACGCCAAGTGTAAACCAACTAATACCTGCCTATTTTGATAAAGGGGAAAGCTCCACCTATTTCTTTGGATAACACACTGTGACAACAACTTGTATTGCCAACATGTATGATTTACTACTTCCATCTAAAGGTTTTCTGAATGTGTCTCTGTGCAGATGCAGTCTCTCAGATCAGGAGAATGAGAGGGACTCTGGCACTCTCTCATGCCACTCAGAAGTTGCTTCCTTTTCTGTAGAGTGCTAATGACTACCAGAAAGCATATGGCATCCACACTAAGGGCCCCCAGGGACTGAATCCGGCAGGCAACAATTCAAAACACACACAAAATTCAACAGAAAGCTTTGACTTAAAACTTCCCCAAAAATCACATTCTTTCCTTTCAGAGATGACCACTGGAAATTCCCATGAAAGTGTGCCATCTCAGCATGGAAAGTCCCTACACTGCCTTCAATCATGATAGCTGCTACTCTAAACACAACCTTTTGCTGTTGACACAGACTGAAGTTGTGGCCAGCACAACGTCAGCCAACTCCTCATGCTCCAAGGCTATCAGTAACATATGCAGCAAATGATCCTGTGTTCAGATCTGTAGCTTGGCTTCCAAAGTGACATCCTTATTCATTTTCTCCCACTATTTTAAAGAAGAATATACTACAAACAATACTGACTAATTCGCTTTTCAAAAAGAGTATGAAACAAAAGCTCAGCTAAAACAACATGAATTTTGTGGGAGACTGTAGTAAGAAGATAAGCACTAGAGTTTTCTCTGCTCAAATGAGATACAGTTATCCTGAATCAAAAGACATTCAACTTGAATGTTACAGTTCAGAGTAAAAATCAAGTCCATTGTAGAAACCAGCACTTATTTACCAGTAGCCATCAGTATAAACTCTCTCCTAGATCTTTTGTTTCCCCTTTATATATGAAATATGCAAATCATATTTTATGGGTTTTTTTAACCTGTTTTAAGAAAGTTTTTTAAACTTTAAGACTGCAGTCATCTAAAAAGGAACAAAAGGGAACACACATATGTATTGTCCTAAAGTTCAAACTGGTTTATGTGTGAATTAATGCCAGCTCTTAGATTACACTGAAAGTATATGGGATCCTAAATAAAATGCTTTTAATACCATTTGGAGACTGCCTCCCTTGACTGTCTCTATCCATTAAACTTTCCTGCAAGTAAATCATGTAGATCTCATTACTTATCACCGAATCACAGAATATACTGAGTTGGAAGGGACCCACATGGATCATAAAGTCCAACTCCTACGTGAATGGCCCACACAGAGATCAAACCCACAATCTTGGCTATTAGCACCATGCTCCAAACAGCTGAGCTCATCTCAGTTCATTTCTCCCTGAAGCTCTCCTAACATGGTTCTATTAATTCAATAACCTGTGAAAGCAAAGAGAGAATTTGTAGTAATCAGGTTCCTATTACGTTAGTGTAATCTCTGCATTACAAGACAAGTGTAAGGCAAGTGTTTAGCAAGTGCTAAGAAGCTTGAGTTTGTAGGTTCAAATTATAATAATCTGACACCATCTGTTTGGTGGCAACTGGATCTAGGACAAGCAATTTAATGGAGTCAAAGTGGTGCCTCCAGCAATTCTGAGAATGCATAGAAGCCTTTCCCTTCTGCCTTTGAACAGTGAGCAACAAATACTGTAGCCTAAAGGAGATGGGGAATCCTTCAGGAAAGCATAATCACATCAGATCCACACTGCAAAATCTGCAAAAGAGAACTGTCAGAAGGGGAAACAATCAAGAGTATGTAAAGCAAAAAGGATGTAAAATCATGGTGCCAAATCTCTATTTCTACACCTCCTCACCGCTCCTTTTCAGCTCCCTCAGACTGTAGAAAAGGATACAGCACTCTAAAAAGAACATGCCTGTCCTACCAATGGTACGGCAAGCTCTGATATTCCCTGTGAAAACAGATCTCAGATTTTCCCATTTTAAAAGCCTAGGCTGCTACATATTGAGCCAAATGAAACTCTCCGTGAGCAATTGCCATCACAGAACCTACGCAAGACAAGGCAGCCAGATATGGTTCAGCAAAATTTACTGTGAAAAATCTTTAGGAAGGAGATATTGTCTAAATGGATATTGTCAGAAGACACATTTCCAACAAAATTTTCACTCAGATGTTGTGTGGTCAGCAAGTGCTTCCATCCACCTACAGAGACCTGCACTCACACAGGTCATATCCTCCTTGGGAGGAATCTATAAATAGAGATGCAAAGCACAGTATGAAGAACCCCAATCTATCTATAGGCCCTGTAAGGCTGTGTGTGTTCTGCCAAAGAAAAGTTCCTGCACAATGCAGAGGCAGATGTTGCTAGCAGCATTTACTTGGAGGGCTCCCTATTTCTGCAACCCTTTAATGTGTGCAAGGACTTGGCTCAGGAATAGCTCCGTTCAGCTTTCCCTGCTGTTACTCTACTCACTCCAGCACACTTCAGTCTTCTTCCCAGCAGAGCTGTTACTGAGCTTCCCTCTTCCCCTCACATGGGACTTTACCAGTGTTCTCCCACACTGTAACCTAATCCTCTGAACCTCTTTCTCCTATGCAGGGAAATGCTGTGATAAGGAGGTAGATAGTTCTTTCATCTGCTTGTACTCCCAGTTTTACAGTATCCCTCTGCTGATGGCTGTAAGAAAGCACAGACAGGTATACAACAGCAGAGTATTTATAAAGGAAAGTCATCACTGATCATGTCACAAGGCAAAGGGAAGACACATCAAAACACCTTCATGACTTCCTGAAACAGGAGTTACACTACCATCTGAAGAGACTAACCCACAAATGGAACATGAGTACAGAATGCCAGTGAGACTACAGCATACTGTAGGAAAGATAATTAGGAGATTATCAGCTGAAAAATATCAGGGGGTAATGGTTCCTGCTGCTGACAGAATACAATCCTCAAAAATAAATGTCATCAAAACTGAGTATTATTTTCAATGCAGGAGACACCGATCTCATGGCGGAAATCTATTTTTATGTTATATCTGATTTGATAAATGATTCATAAATAAGAATGTTTTTTATAAGAAAGATTTCTCAAGTAACCAAACAACTGACATTGCTACTACTAAACTTGAGCATGTATTTTTCTTTTTCTTTTTTTTTTGTGAATACTCAAATAGAAGCCCCTTAGAATACAGTCTGACAAGCAATCTGAGCCAAGATGGACCTTTTGCCTGACTATAGTGATAGCTAAGCCAACTTTGAACAGCTTTATCCCACAGCAGTACTTGGAAGAAGAGCTTATAGGTAGTAGCTGTGAATGGGATTCTAGGCAGGTATTAGGATCTAGAAAATCCATCCTCACATCCCATCTTCCACAATTTGCTAGGCTGTATTTACTGTTGGAAGGAGTGGACAGAAGAGGAGTGATGTGCAGAATGAAAGAGATGATGCAGAGAATCTGAGACCCACACCATCTGGAGAACATTGTGTTACTTAAGTGCATCTCTCAGTCAGCCATGAAGCCCAGATTGATCCCAAATGCTATCCCATTTGTGAGCTCCAAGCCTGCTCAGGGATAGAAACCAAAGCACAGGTATGACTTGGAGGTTCACTCCAAAAGCATATTTCTGATTAAAGCTTCTCTTCTGAATGCATCTGGAGAAAATTTCTCTTTTTGCCCCTATACTTCAATTTCTCCTCTCTGGACACCAGACAACTTTTGTTTTACATTTATAGATCCATAGAACTGCAGACATTTCATCAGAGTTGAAGGTCCAGACTTTTCTTAGACTGTATCTTGTTTGAGTGGCCATGGCAGACACACTGTAAGGTCCTGGTTTCCTATTCACCCTGTCTAGAGACTCAGCCAAAGGCTGTAAGAGTTTCCTTCCTATGGAAAACGGCGTCTAGGAGCAACCCAGAAGATGACTCATGGGCTCTGCATCTTAGATACATCCTTTGCTAGAACACAACCAAAAGACTTCACAAGACCTGTCTAGTGCTCTCACAAGGATGCTTAGGTATAAAGTACTGGTACTTGAAGGCACCAGCTGTTGAATTAGTAGGAACCAGGGATCCTCTGGTGGAAAAACTTCTGTTATTCTTGCTTCTTCCTGAACAGCATGAATTCATTGCAATCTTTCAAAGAGTATTGCCTCAGCACATACCCAGAGATCACTCTGCCCTAATTTGGGGGGTCGAGCTCCAAGAGTTTGTATCTTCAGGACATTGCAACACAGAAGTTTCCAACTTTTGACATTTATTACTTATGAAAATTGTTACAAAAACTCATCGTGGGAAAGGCGACTTTTATCTATGCACATTCCTTATATCCTGAGGCGTGACAGAGAAGTGGTAAAACGTGACATTTACTAAAATATTAATAAACTGACAAGTTTTTAAACCCAATCTCATGATTTTTGAGCAGCTGGTGTTGGCAATCCTACATGTTCATTGATTATTGCCTTCTCCACAGAATTGCTAGAGTAAATACAGAGCAGCGTTATTGTTGGGAAGGGGTAGATTAAGTCCAAATATAGCTGTAGAGAATGTTCTGAAATGTGTCTGATAACCACTAAAATTAAGCATGACTGACAAGTGGGAACTGGGCCAAGAAAGTAAAAAAGACTTAGGCATTCAAGTCAAGCCCCCTGGCATAAACTGTCCTGTGCAGTTCCAATACAATAGTAATTTAGTTGTTAATACTGAGAAACACTGCATGACATCTTTCTCCAGTCCATCACAACACCTTACTATTGATCTTTTTCAAATGACACATTCGTACAGAAAATTTCCTCTAACACAACTGCAAGGGAGGTTTTTGGTGGTCTGGGTTTTTTGTCTATAACAAAATCTTGCCTTATTCAGGAAAGTTTGTTATAGTACTGCACTGAGGATGTGGTTGTCTCTGGACTCCAACCAGTGAATTTGCACATGAAAATGCTGAAAAATTAAATACAAGGAAAGCACATCTTCCTCCAGTATCTATAACATATCTGGGAAAAACAAACTTTAGCTATGGACAGTAGATTATTTGAAAGAAAAATGCTTACAGCTCAGGGAGGGAAAAGGAAGAGGCGAAAGAAGACTCTAGTAGCACTGTGAAAACAGACAACCTTGAAGATGAATTTTACCTCTCAGTGTCCAGAGATACCACTCATTTTATTTGGGAACCTACTTCCTTACACATACAGTGTTTAAAGGAAAAGTTCAGGAATAATAAGGTACTGCAATCATGAGTTTTCTCTTCTGGTTATAAAAGAAGAAAATGTGTTGCAGCAAAAAAGCATAGAAAGTATGCAGACCGAAGCTTTGAACTCTGGTTATCTGTGTCATAGTCAGCAGCCAGAGGCAAAATATCCAACTTTAAAGTGCAGCATTTCAAAACTGGGAAGTGTTGTAAGCCATAGAGATAGGACCCGGGGATTCTGAAATTACTTTTTCAAAAACAGAACAAACTGGGCTTTTAGGTGATTATTATTTTACTGACAGCCAACATTGATGTCTCAGCCAGATGAAAAAATTACTTTGCTTCTGCAATTCTGAAAATCAAGGGGCGAAAAAAAAGCAATGACAACAAAGCTGGAAAGTAGTGAAAGCAGTATTTACTGTAGGTTCCTCTAATGCTTTTCACATCTAGAAACTGGAGGACAAAAGAATATATAATAAAAGAATACTGCTCACCTAAAATAAAGCATTGTTTTCATAATCTCCATTCTGCTTTTATTCACGTAATACACAACTGCAAAGAAACAGTCTATATAAAACACAACCTTCTGCCCTAGAAGTGTTATTCATTCTTTAGGCTTTACAATAATGACATCCTGTAGTTTTCAATTTCTTCATTTACTTTCTCAGACAAGTTCTGCATGGGAACCTGAAAACAATACTACACATATGTAAAAAGAGACAGATACCCAGATAAGATTCAACACCTTAAAAATTATTCCTGATCCCCATCACACAACAGTGAACATAATGCCTTTATTGCCAAATTTGCTAGTAAGCAACTATCTCTATGAAGTATTTCATATGTAGAAGTCTTATCTCAAGACAAGGAAGTGCTCAGAAAACAGAAGTGAAATAGAGAATTATTTCTAAATTTATAGAGAAGATATAAATGGCTGCCTCCCTAACACCATCTTCTTCAAAAAAAAAGCAAGAATTCTGTTATGAGAAAGTTACACAGTAAAAACTTTGGTTAAATTTATATCAAAAACCTCAGTTAAATTTATATTAATATTTTAAGTCTATTTAAGTCTATTACTATTTTAAAATACTCTACAATTTTTATTAACTTTCAGTATTGACAGATCTATGAAGGAAAAATCTCTTCGTTGTCAACAGAAGCCTATTTCTAGGTCATCTCTGCTATATGGAGTACATATGGGTGATAAAGCAACAATAAATTCAGATACAAGTTTTAGAGTTAACTGCCATCTTAGTCTGTGTATAGACTTTATTTCTTTCAGTTGATAAATCAAATGGAACATATTTACAATATCAGCCTCTTGCATTAATAGAGTTTATCTTGGTGATCATCTCCAAGTTTGGGGGTTTGTAAATATTTTGTATACATACACACACAAAGCAAATATTAAGCAAATCCAATCTAGTACTCTTAAAAATGAGTACTGCATAAACAAAACATAAGTGCACATGGCAATTTTATGTTCTACATCCACCCACACAGTTGTTCTCAGCAATTCAAGAACAGAGTTGCATGGGCAGATTGACAGAATTTGAGTTACAGACATCTGTGCTGAAATAATGATCAGCATATGAAGGTTTTGTTCATTAAGCAACTGATTATGGTCTTGTTTTTTTATTTATTTTATCCTCAAAAAGAAAATAAATACAAGACTTACAGAAATAACAACAAGAAAAAAAAAAAGAAAAGAAAAAAAGAAAAGAAAGGCAGAATAAGCTTGAAGTACTCAGCTTCCTTCATTCCCTCCCAGAGATCTACTCATCTTGAAACATAATCTTAGTGCTATTCCAGGAACAAGCCATGATAAAGAAACTTGCACATATGAAACCAGTGATCTTAAAAATCTGGAAAAAAAATAGAATAAACTATAGGATCCTATTTTCCTTAGCTGCTGCCAATACCACATTGATGCCTAACAGACCAGATGTCCAACTGCCAGTCCCCATGAATTGTCTGTCTCAGTGTCTAAAAGTGAGACCTCAGGTTAAAATCC